>NW_007248656.1:258267-394108 GCF_000164805.1 Carlito syrichta | reverse complement strand
CCAACTCAAAAAAAAAAAAAAGGTCGACCAGAGGCTGGTCAACAAAATTGACCACCTGCCACCACCTTATGGGATCAAGTGTCAATGACACTGATACTTAGATAGCAAGATGCAGTTCTACATATGCTTTAGAATATACCGAGCATTGTCCTGACAGGGTCCCTTTCAACAAGTGGCCACCTTCTCATGGATAACATTATGCCTGTACCCTCCTCCTCAGAATGGAAGCATGGGCAGTTTTCAAGGAAGGGGTACATAGCAGTTCCAGTTGGGGTAGGCCAAATGACATGGCTCTCTCTCACAAATCACCCAACTTGTGTACTTGACTCTGGGCTGCTGCAGGCAGGGAGGGTTAAGGGCTCCAGTGATGGACAGAGATCCAGCCACCAGGGGCCACACCCAGCAGCCTAGCCACCCACACACAGCCCAGTGCTTTGCCATACCCTGACTCACCACACACAATGAACAAAACATCAACAGTGAAATTCACAAGGACGTCCATCTACTCGCGGACAGATAACAAAATGAGGTTCCCTTGGGAACATCTTGGAGTAAAGCATGCCACTGCAGCATCGGGTCCCGAGAGGGAAAACCAAGTCCCTCCCAAATGTCCTTGTGACCCACTTCCCAAATGCTTAAGTATGAATTAAGCCCAGAAGAACCACTCACTGCACCTGCGGTCAAACCTGGCCAGGGTTTGGAAAAAACGTGTGTTCAATAGGTTCCTTTGGTCTCCTTCAGAAGCATAAAATGCCACCTCCAGGGAGGCTACAATGTGGGTGAAAGCAGAGTTAAGGAACTCAGAAGAATCCCCAGTGGAAAATACCATCCAGAAAAAACACCCCGCAATGCAAGGAGTAGCTCAGGGGTGCACCCGGAAGTGAAATGTCACTTGAGTCAAATGAATAGAACAACAAACTAAATTGTGAATCAACCGTGACTATTTTTTTTATGTTCACTGCTTCAGTGATTTTCTGTCAAAAAATGCTAACAAGCATGAAAGTCCTTAAGAGCTTTACAATTTTTCAGTTTGTTCACCAATACATTTCACACGGCGTATTTGTTTCCCAGGCTGCATGTGACACAACACTCGATCATGCCTGTCGGCTACCTGATGGATTGGCTGGCCACGAGGCACCATGGCTCGGCCTTTGCCAAAGAGCCTGTTACGGATTTCCCACCCGGGGAACGGGAGAGGAGTGATGTGTCAACAGGCTGCAGGAGCCCCAGGGAGCCGGTCGCTGGCCCTGCTAGGCAGTGGAACAGGTGATGGCCTCCGTGGGCCACCCCGCTCTGCACTCGCCTTTCTGCCACCCAGGCCAGGGTCCCCAGGCTCACAGTCACCACATGCCCAGTGCAAGCAGTCTGCAGTACTGGAAGGGAAACAAATGCAAGTCAACTCCCTGATCAGAAACTGCCCAAGCAGGGCTATGCGCAAAATAAACAAGTGACTTGTCCTTACTTGTCAGGGGCCACTGTGGACATGGTGAGTGTCCTGAGAGTGATGGCAGCCAGGGGGATTGGCATGAGAACTGACCTGAGGTGGACAGACAGAGCCACAACTCCCCACACCACATGGCTCCTGCAGGGGCCAGCAGGGCACACGCTCCTCACTGCCCCAGACAGGGGCTTCCTTCCCTGTCCCTTTCCACACACACCCTCGTCACAGGCAGACCCTCTGGAATCCAGGAGCTGGCAGAAACATGAAAGGGCACATGTCACCTTGGTAGTGAAGTCTGAGGCGGGTCATGACCCTCACATAGGTGACGTGGACTCACCTCTGTGACAGAGCAGGTCCACCTTCATCCTCGGGTGCCTGGCCCAGGAAGGAGCCCAGATTCCAGAGGTGGGAGATGCTCTTATGGCCGCCACGGATCCTTCTCAGTTCACCCATGTTCAGGTTACCCATACAGAATTGCGGACAGAAAGCAGAGCTAGTTCCAAGGGTGGCGTCAAGCACCAGCAGCACACAGTGGGAACAGCTCTCAGTGTGAGTAAGGTCAGGCTATCTATTTAAAAGGGTGGGCTCCCAGATACATAGGGTTTGGGCAAGACCACCAGTGGATGCCAGGCAGGAACCCACGCACAGCCCAGAAGGCAGATCCGAGCTGCAGACACAGACATATGCTGCCTGCTGGCCACCAGCTCACTGCTCAGAAGAGGAGCGCACAGAACAAGATCACTAGCCCTTAAGAGGAGTGAGTGGGACAGAGGAAGAAGCTCTGTAGAGAATCAGGAACCTGTGATGTTGACTCACACCAAAGGTAAGGAAAATGCAATGACTTGTAATCATAAAACGGCCCCACCAGAGGCACTTGAAACTCAACTGCAAACCAACTGGCCAACTACACACCAGAAGCCAGCACTGCCAGTCCAGAGTGTGGAAAATGAGGCTGTTAACCAACATCACTTTTATTTAGTGGCAATAACGTTACATTCAACTCACTGAAGCCTTACTTAACCTAAACATCTTTTCAATTTTATATTGAAATGTATGTACATGTGTAAAATAGAAAATTATTCACCCTCTGCTATTATTTCTTGTGGAACATTGGGTTTCCTTAGTCATAAGACATATAGAGTGGTTTGTACAGCTTGTACACGGAGTCAACTGGTAACAGAAGTACTTCCCTTTTCTTTTAAATCATTTAAAGGTTGACACTCATAAGCCATCAACCAAATGACCAGATTTCTTTTATAGTGTTACGATGTATGTGACATTCACAAAACTACATTTAAAGTATGTCCTTGGATGAGTTCTTGCGCATCTATACACCCATGGAACAATCACCACAACTAAGGCAACAAAGTCCATCATTACCAAAGACTTCCCTGTGTCTGTTTGTCCCTTTATAATCACTCTAGCCCCACCCCACCTCTGTGCCCAGGAAACCACTTTCTGTCATTACAGATTAGTTTGCATTTTTAAGAATACTGTATAAGTGAAATCATGCAGAACATACTATTTTTTTCCTGGTTTCTTGCACGCAGCACAACTATTGTGGCAGTCACCCGTACTGCAGTGTTCATCAGTAGTTCTCATCGCTAAGTGGTACTGTAGCCTGTTCCCGCATGCTTGATGTGGGTATTTGCACTGGTGAGTAAGTTGCTATGAAAATTCATGTACTCATCTTCTGTGGAATGTACTTACATTTCTCTTCAGTAAGTTCTTACAGGACAATGGCTGAGTCAGGTACATTGTCAAGTTTTTCAAAGAAAAATGTTTTCTCAAGTGGTTGTATGAATTTACACTTCTACTAGCAACACATGATGAGCATTCCAGTTCCTCCATATCCTCACCAGCACTTGATGCAGTCTTTTGAATTTTAGCCATTATTTAGAAAATTAGTGATCTTTAACGGATAATGGTGGTCTTAAACTGAATTGCCCTGATGACTAATGATGTTGAGAATCTTTTTATATGCTAATTTTCCATTTCCATTTCTCATTTGGTGAAATGTCTGTTTAGATCTTTTTCTCCCATTTTAAAAATTAAGTTGTTTGCCCTATTATTATTGAGTTGTAAGAGTTCTTCATATAGTACTCCAAATAAAAGTTATTTGTCAGGTATGTCTTACAAATATTTTCTCTTGGGCTGTTAATTGTTTCTTTATTTTTGCAATAATATCATTTGAAGAACACATGTTTTTCACTTTGATGAAGTCCAATAGATTAATTTTTTTTATAATGATCTATGTTTTTTGTTTTGTATTTAAAGAATCTTTGACAAACCCAAGATCACTAAGATTTTCTCCTATATGTTCTTATGGAAGTTTTACAGTTTTAGCTCTTATGCTAGGTTTAGTATCCACTTCAAGCTATATTTTTATATGGTCTCAAGTAAAGATTGAAGTTAACTTTGTACATAGGGTCATCTAATTGTTACAACACCATCTGTTAAAAACGTCATTCTCTCCCCATTGATTTCCCCTGATAGCTTTGTCAAAAATCAATGGTAGGCCTAGTTCTAGATTCTACATACTGTTCTGTGATCTGTTTATTTGGTTTTATGCCAATACTCTATTGTCTTGATGACTATAGATTTATAATAAATCTTAATCAGGTAATCCATCTTTATTCATTTTAGGTCCTTTACATTTCCATATAAATTTTAGAACAAGCTTGCTAACTTCTACCCCCTAAGAAGTCTGCTCAGATTTTGATTAGTAGTACACTGAATTTTTATAACAATTTGGAGAGAAATAGCATCTGAACAATATTGAGTCTTCCAATCCATGAATCTGGTATATCTCTCAATTTATTTAGATCTTATTTTTCCCAGCAGTATGTTGTAGTTCTCTATATACAGGTCTTACCATATTCTTTGACCTAATTTATTCCTAAATACTTCATTTTTTTAATGCCATTGTAAGTGGTAATGTTATTTAAATTTAAATCCTCAACTGAATCATTTATAAGTTGACAACTTGCGAGTCACTAACTATATAACAAGATACTAAAGATGTAAACAAAATACTTTTACATTAGTACACCCACTGTGACCATTCGTGAAATCATTTTATTTTGCTTATTTTTTCTTCCTGAAGGAGATGTTGTCCTCATTACTTTAAATAAAGTCAATTCAGTAAAGTTGAGACTAAGTGTTACACAATGTACACTTGGCTCTTGACTGTGTTTTCAAAACTACAGTACCAAGGGGTGGGAGAATGCATTTGGGGACACAGAGGGTCTTGGGTGGAATGGAGTGTGTGTTGGGTGGGGCAGCTGCAAACCTCATTTCAGGACTCCTTTTGGCTTCTCCTCCTGCCTAAGATGCAGGGAGCTACACTGTTTTCCACCCTCCTGGGTTTGCTCCACTGACATTTAGTGCTCAGCAGGGGACGCCTTCCTAGATGGTTTGTGCTTAAAGAAATTGAAGTTAAAAAAAATTAAATGAGGACTAAAGTGGATCACTACTTCTAGCCCTCTCTGTGTATTTACTTCAACCAGAATTTAAAAGCTAGATCTGACAGAGCTTTACATTTGAATCAACCTACCTATCTCTTCTCCATCTTCCCTTAGTTCTGAATTGCCCCATCTCTTCCCCTAAATTCTGCAATGGTTCCCACCGACCACCTAATCACACTCAAGTTCCTTTGCCTGATGCTTAAAGGATGGTCGAGAATCTAGCCTCCTCTCCCACTGCCGACTGTATTCAGACAGCCCAAGCTCAGATGACCAGAACTGCTCCCTCCTGCTGCTCAGAGCTGCCTCTGTGTGCCAGATTGCAAATCCACACACCACTTTCTTGTCAACACCACCTCTTCCTCCTGCAGGTCCTTATCTTTTGCTCTTTAAAAGTTAGTAAGAGAGAGAGAGAGAGAGAGAGAGAGTTCTGCAGGGTGTATTATGAAAATAACAGTTTCTGTCCACTTTGGTCTTCCACTAACCCGGAGGCAATTATGTTCTTTCAGTTATTTTCTGCTGGTATTTACATGCCTCTACAGCTTTTAGTACAACTTCCTGATTTTCCAGTCTCCAACACTAACTTGATTTTTCCACTGTGGAAGGTAAAAGTTAACTTCTTTCTACCTTGTTTCCCTCACTCACGTGTCACACATGCTCCATTCCTAATCCCCACCTTCTCAAGGTAATATTTTTCTTAAATCAGTAATTAGTATTTTATCATTATAACTTTATTTATAAATATTATTTACAACAAAACTACTTATTATGATTGCCTTTCTTTTCCTGAACAGCTTTTTGTTTGCCTTGGAATTTATCATTGCTATCTTTTTTTTATGAACTAAGTTATTTAACCTGAGATTGCCTCAAGTTAGAAATCAGGCCTAGGAGTACATGTCAATGTTTCTAAAGGTGAATGGAAAAGAACATCAATTCTTCATGCCCAGGAAGCTAGAAAAAGCCCTCTGCTAAGAGACCAGTGGGCTTTGGCTTGTGGAGAAGGTAACCCACATTCATGGTCTGAATTCTGCCCCCTGCCCTCAAGGAAGCGGGTATGTTCAAACCTGTTTCCTGGATTCAGTATCCATTGTTTGGGTAGAGTACTTCCTTACAGAAATTTCCTGAGAAAGTATGCATGGAACATAAAACTTTTAAAATACCTTATATATCTAAAGTATGATTTTTATGTTTCCTTGCCCACACAATGTATACACTGGCTCAACAGGAATTCTGCATGGGAATTTCTGGGATGCCAGAGGTTGAAGCCATGGCTCCACTGCCTTCTGCCTTCCCAGAGAACACTGAGAAGTCACATGCCACCTGGATCCCTGCTAGTGGGCTTGAGCTTGCTCTTTCCCCTATTTCTTCAGAGTTGCCACGCGGAAGGCTGCCATGGCTGGGTCTGTATACTACCACCTTGCTCATCTTGTCACCTGATACGGGCTGCTGGGAGGGCATGGCCTCAGGGGAAGTGGCTCCCCACAACTGGGCAGCAGGTCCTTCTTTGAGGGAGTCTAGAAGGCAAATCCCTGTGTCTATGTCTGAGCAGATTCTGTGCACAAACCATACCTCCACTAGGAATGCTCTTCCCCTCATTCCTTCCATGGCTCACTCTTCCTCATCCTTCAGGTTTCCAACTATAGGTCGCTTCCTCAGAACAGCCAGCTCTAAGCCTCTTGTCTCCATCACGCCCCGGGGCACTCTCTGCTCCCAGTCACCTTTGCTTCAGGCCCTTTCTACGCTTCTTCCTCCCTGTACTGTACATTCATGCACTTGTTCTCTCATGTCTGTAAACTCCACAAGGGCAGGGTGTGAGAGCATGCTGTGTATTGCATGTTGTGCATCACGTGTCATGTGCCATGCACTGCCTGTTGCATGTCTTCAGGTTCCGGAACCCAGCTGACAGTGTGGGATCCTGCTGCATGTGTTCTGGCTGTGTGGTGAATCACTTGACTTTTCCACCCTCCACTTCTGTGAGGACAGGCAGTCACAGGGAGTTGTGCAGAGACCCACCTCAGGACAGGGCTGGCCACAGAGGAGCCCTGACTCAGTGTGAGGCGAGATCGCCGGCTGCTAGTGGGGTTGTTTCCCCATCTGGCTCTAGCCTCGTGCCAGCACACAGACATCTTCTCCACTGGGGAACATGTGTACTGGCCATAGTACCCAGGTGCAGAACATGCATGCACACACCAGCAGCTGGGTGAGGGTCCCACAGGAGCCACTCGCCCACATGGAACCCTGGCTAACCTGAGTGCAGTCATCCTTCAGCCTTAGATTGGACATCAGTGCCTCCGCACCAGTGATGATGGATGCACCCCACACACCCCTGAGGGCTAGCACTGCCCATCACTCCCACTGGTCTTCACCCTGAGGCAGGGAACCCCTCTATACATGGTCCCATGGCCAGATGGCCAGGACCAGCCCCAGAGCTGCAAGCTGACAGCAGCTCTGCCTTTACAGTTTTGGATTCTTCCAAGACAACTCCCTACAAGATCCTTTCTCAGCACCACCTTGTCCTGCCAGGAATTCCTGCATCCTCTGCCTCAAGCTTCAACCTGTGCACCATGCACCTCGGCCTACCTGAAGTTAACAAATGCACAGCTGGGTGTGACTGGCATAGAGAACATGTGGCTTGGGGAACAGTGCCTGCAAGGGGGTGAGTGCAGGCATCTGCCAAAGCTGCCGGAGACCAGCCTGGTCCCCCTTCCCCTGGAGATGCTCACCCTGTGGCCCAGCTCAGGTAGCCCTGGCAGCTGGCAGCTTCCCATTCAGGACAGCAGTGACCCAGGAGCCCTGACTCCAGGTGGCAGCAGAACGAGACACAGTTTCTTAAGTCTGTCCAGGCAACTTTCAACCAACTCATAAGAAAGCACAGACACTGTCCCTACACATCATTCCTGCGTCTTTCCGCGCTATCCCTGACACTTGCACCTCTACTTTCCTCCAGGGTCACATGGAATCATGTGGAGTAGCTGTGGGTCTCGGCTGCCTTCCAAAAGGAAAACCTCAGAGATGCACAACCCAGCCTCACCTAGAGCTCACAGAGAACCAGAGCATCCCTGACCAGAGACTGCCTAACTGTGAGTGGCTCACAGATGCTGGGGTATCCATGGGCGCCTGGGGGGGGGGGCGCTAGACTCAGCCCTGAGGGCAAACAGATTTACATGGGTCCAGAAGGCTGCACCCCAAGGCCTAGCCTGCAACCAGGAAACACTTCACATCTCCTTAGAATGCATGGAGCCCACAATGAAATTAACCTCGTGGCAATTGTTTTCCTACCCATTTGATAGCCCAATGTCAGCTCATCTGTTAGAGGGAAATAAAAAAGTCAAGCCTAAATGTACAAAAAATTATGATGGAAGTCCTAAATAAAGCAGGGGACTGCAAGCTTATTGAGTCAAAAATCAATCAATCAATGAAGGAGTGGATTAGGAGCACCTCATAAGCCCCAAAGAAATAATTTGCCCAAACACTGGGATTTAACAGTGGAGGACCAAATTCCAACACTTTTAGGAAGTAAATAATGAAAAATCAATTCAAAGAAAAAACAGATCAAGAACCCTGGACTCTGACATGCCGACACATTTATTGCTGAATACCATTTCTCGGCTGACCCGAAAACTTCGGAAGGTGTTTATTTACTTTCAACACCTTCCAGAGATCAATATTTTTAATTTGGATCCGAGTTATTATTTTTCACATCACAGCAGCGGGGAGTGGAGTAAAGTGGCTCATATTTTAGTGCTAAAAAGATCGATACGACAGTTTCACCTTCACTGCAGCCCCGGCCGCTGCCGGGCCGCACATCATCGTGTCCCACGGGGCTGCAGGTGCTGAGGCAGGGGAGCAGGTCATTACCCGCCAGCCAAGTAGACAGCCTGTGATTTAGCGGAGCACGAAGGGCCCGGCCCTCAGAAAACCAATCTCACCCCCTCACTTCATCAGGCCTGTCTTGCCCAAGCGGGGCGAGGGGCCCGGGGCCTGGGCAGGGGAGGGCTGCTGCCCAAAACAGATGAGTTCCCACATCATAAACGCATCTGCCCTTCCGTCCCCTTCCTTGGATTAAAGAACATCAGTAAACTCCATGAATTTTCCATAAATTTCCCCTAAGATCTTACTTAGGAGAACAGAGTTGGGGAGGGAAAGTTCACAGTGGGGGCAGGAAAAGTGAGAAGGGCGTCCCCCAGGAGGGAACAAGCCTCTCACTTCAGGGGCCACTGCTGGGTGCTGGGACTCTCACCCAGAGAGCATCGGGGCTACCAGCTGGGGGCCATGCCAGGAGCCTCCGAGCAGACTCCGGTAGCTGGGGACAGTACACCACCATGTGTACAGTGTAATGTTTTTACTAGAAAAGGAACCCTGGATCCCCTACTTTAACCTTCAGCAGAAGACAGGCCCTGCTCTGCAGAAGGCCCAGACCTCCCGGAAAACCAGGAAGCCATCAAGGCACACAGAACCTACCTGTGGTGAGGTTTCTAGGCTAGCGCACTCCTCCCGGGGGGACCCACCCCTCGGCAGAGTGCCAGGCAACATGAGGAGGGAGGGACAAGCCCCCAGTACAGAGGAAGCAGAGAAGGAACAAGCCCACGCACTGGAGACCAGCAGTCAGGCACTTGTGGTGGTCCTGACTTGGGTCCCAAGTCCTGCTTCCGAGGCCCACGAGTCTCGAGTGAGCAGACGGCACAGCTGCTGAGTGGACAGAGCCATCCCTGGGTCTGAGAGGCAGGCCTCGGCCTGCCCTTAGTGGCCACTGCACGCTGTCAGCTCCACCGCTGGGCCTGGCGACACCACAGCCAAGACCGCCGTTCCCCCTTGCTCCCTCCCTCTGCCTGCCGCTGCCCAGGGCCACACAGGTTACCTGGAGCCTGGATCTCAGGCCAGCCCATGCCCGCAGCCCTGTGCAACCCCATCCCTGCTGCGCATCCCTCAAGACCCCTGGGGAAGCAAATGCGGATGGCGTCTCACCGAGCCCCACAGACACCATCTGTGCCAAGTGCCAGGCCCTGCTGCACAGTGAGGTGGCGTACACAGCTCCTGACCACCTGAGCAGCTCTGGAGGACTAGGGATCTGCACCACGCAGGGTCTCGGAGGAAGATGGTGTGGACCCCTCCAAAGGCCTTCCCTCCATGGTGGGGGACACACTTGTGCAATGAGCTTTGCTGGTCATCCCTGACGAGACAGGTCCTGCATGAGCCTCGCTGACCTAACTTCATCCAAAGGAGAAGCACAGCACAGGACCCCATACTGTCTCCAGGTACCATCTTAGAAGCCGTCTAAGTGCCCCCAAGGGCTTGTTCACCTCCGGCCCCTCCTCTAGCTGCGCTGTGTGGCCAGGAGGGGCTCAGGCAGGATGACAGTGGGGCGGCCGGCAGAGGTGCCTCCTGTCCCCCAGGATCTCCTCCAGTCCCTCCTCTTCTGCCAGGTCCTGCGTGGCTCTAGCCAGGCCCCCGTGTAACAGGCCAGCTCCCTGAGCAGCAGGCATGAGCTAGTGGGAGTAGGGGTGTCCCTGGAGCCTGTGAGTCTACCAGGCCTTGCCTTCTCAGCCCTTTCCCTGAAGCTATCTCAAGTCCATCAGCAGATAAATCCCTTCTGCTCCAAACTTAAGCCATTTAAAAATGTGTTTTCTTCAAACTTCCTCTGGGTAGATTTAGGTGGCCCCATGGAGAAAAGGGCTTTCCTCTAACACCCTGACCTCACTGCCACCTTCCCTCCAGAAACCAGGGCTTCGGTCAGGGCAAGACAGTCCTAGGAACGGGCCCCAGAAGCATGCAGAGCTTCCAGCAGGAATGCTACCTAACCAGCTGAAGACCTGAGAGGACGTGCAGAACTGCCGAGGCACCAGCTTGTGTGATGCCACCTGTAGATGCCCGTACCGGGTCCTCTCAGCCCCACCAGTCTGTAAGGATCCAGGCTAGAACCAGCTACATGCCCCCACACTCAGGTGTCCACAGCCCACATGGCCCCTCCACGAAGGGCCCAGTGACAGACACACCAGCGCCTTGGATATCAGGTTGCTGGGCCAACTGGAGGACAGGGGTGACCTCGGCCCCTCCCCAGGCCCCGCGCAAGCCTGGAGTTACCCCGATAAATACGACTGCCTCTCTTTTTTCTCTGGGCTTCCCCGGTCGGCGAATGACTGGCAAAGTTCCGTGATAGACACCTCACACTGCCGCGCCTCACTCCTGCTGTGAAACAAGACAGGGGTGAAAGGACACAAAAACAAATCTGCAGTTTCCTTCTCATTGAGTCATTTTGGACGCCGGAGTACAGAAAAGCCGTTCTCCTTCGTCCTCCTATCGATGTCCAGGCTTTTCAGGTGGTAAGTGATGTGTTTTCTATGCTCCTCTGCGTGACTGGGCAAATTAGACACATGATTTCTGTGCTTCAGGAGCAGCGGGTCGATAGACACTTGGACGGCCCTGGAAAACTTCACCCGGGCACTTGCTCAGTGTCAACCTGAGTGGGTGGGAGCACTGAGATCCCTGTGAGACTTCATGGAACCAAGGCAGTGCCGACATCCATCTCCAGCACGACAGGCGGAAGCACGCTCCAGGTAGGAATGGCGGGCTGACACAGGAACAGTGCTCTGAGGCGTGTCAGGGACGAGGCACGAGATGGCTCCCCCAGCCCCTGTCTGGTGTGCGGATATCCTTCAGACTGCTTCTCAGCCACATCTCTATCGTCCACGCAGGCGCAGAGCTCAGGTTTCAGCTCGGGCAGCCCCCGGAGACCCTGCTCCCTAAGCCTGGCCCATCTCACAAGGGGTCCTGTGCACAGCCATCCTGAGGGCTCCTGGCTGGCCGGCCACCCTGACTCCTTGTCCTTGTAACTGAGATGGTTTCTCTTAACTTCTTATATAAATCACTTTCTGACAATGTCACAGATGCATGTCACATGCCAAGTTATTAACACTGCAGATCCTACATATGGATTCAATCACTAACTCAGGTAACCGACAGAGGGCTGTTCCCACCTGACACCATTCCAGACACTTAGGAAATGCTGCTGAACTGACAGATTCCTGCCTTCATGGTGTGGATCTGACAACAGCAGAAGACCAGCACTGGGTAAGAGTCTACAGAAATGCACGGTGCTGGGAAGGAGGAGGGGGCTGCGGGGGAAGGAGCACACAGGCAGGGAGGACAGGGATGGGGAGGGGGAAAGAGGGGCCCCGGAGGGTGGCAAGGGAGGACAACTGAATGGCAGGTGGTGCTGCACCTTAGTTTTGCTCCTCAGCGCTTCCAGTTGTCCTCCAAAGGGTAGGCATCCCATGGACGGTGATGACCAGCCCAGTGTGCAGCGTGGTCCCTGCTGGCCCCAACCTTTCCAGGGTCCCTAACATGATCACTCTTGTCCCCAAGCGCATGAGCTCTGCCAGGAAGGGAGCGCAGGAAGCAGGCGAACGGGGCCCTCCCAGGTCCCGGGGCAGGAGAGGTAGTGCGTCATGAGCTGGCCTGGGCATCCAGAAAGGCCTCGGGCCCGCTTTGAGGAGCATCGCTCTGCAGGCCTTGCAGTCTCTTCTTCTCAGCAGCTCCTGCCTGGATGGAGCCACAGCACTGCACACACTTGCTTTCTTACACAGAACATCATTTATGGTCACAGAACAGAACTAGTCTTAAAACTTGCTGAAGACCAAAACTTTGAAAATCTTGGTGCTGTGGGGCTAATATAAAAGCATGACTGGGGCGTTAAAACATCTGCTAGGATGCCAAGTGCCATTAATATTTGATGTGGCCTGTGCCGTATATTCTTTTCCCTTGGGAACAAGGGTCCCTGCTGCATATGTTATCAGGTGACGCCAGCGTCTGCATGCAGCCTGTGCCCGAGTTCTTCACTGGGTACCACGCCCCTGGCTCTTCTCCCAGTTCCTGAGGTGGCAGAAGGCCGGAGCCACTTGGTCAGTCCAGGCAGGGATCTAGGCCTGGGAGAGCCGGCGCTCTGGAGAGGCACAGTCCCTGCCCCTGCCCTAGCAGCCACCTTCCTCCTGGGAGTCTTTCTTCCAGGATGCCCCTGTACTCCCTCATGCCCTCAACTGCACCCTGATGAACCCACCGATCTTTCCAACCCCTGAAGCCGAGCTCTGGACCCAACCCATGTTCTTAACTTGCAACTAAACACTAATGATTGTCACACATCAGAACAATTCCGTCATGAGTCCTGCACCCACCACTTTCCCACCCTCCACCCAGGAGGGCAGCAGGCCCACATCAGCCCACAGATTGAATTCTTGGTTCCCGCTGTTCCCTGTGCTACCCACCTCAAAGGACTCCTCGTTCACCGATTCAAAACATTTTTATTGATCACCTAGTATATCCTTGGCCCAACTCCAGGCTTCAAGGCTAGAGCAAGGAACAGTCAGAGCTGCTGCTCTGGGGAGCAGGAATTCAGGGAGGAAGATGGATAATAAACAGAACAAGTATTGAGCACAGTGAGGGTGGTCGCTGCAGGGAGGAGGAACCTGGGCCCTTCTGGGCCCTGAGGCACACGTACCCATTCCTGCCGTCCTGTGTTCAGCCGCACCAATGCCCCGGGCCAGTGCCATCAGTCCACCTAGTGAGAAACATCTCAGGCAAGTTCTCATGAAGAGGACATGGCTCCCAGGCATCAGTGCTAGTGTCAGAACACCAAGACTGGCAGCACCTCTGAAGAAACAGACTTCCAGTGCTCAACCCTCCATCAGAAAACACAGGTAATAACCTGGCCAGCCACAAAAGCCCTGGGAGGGGTCGCAGCCCGGACAGCAGCCTGCCAGGGCCACGCACTTGTCTTCTTGGTCTCTTGGCAGACCAGATGAGCCTCCTGGCTCTGTTAACAGCCACGCATTACAGTTCTCATGAGCAAACAAAATTTAGTATCATTTTTTTAAGTGCAAAAATTGACTCATGAGCACTTATGGTAGGAAACACTCAGGCTGTGAGATGCTGCGCTGGCGCCACCTCCTGGTGGCAATGAAGATGGACCTCTGCAGTTCACCAGAATCCCCTCCAGGTGAGTCCCCACTGGCAGGAGCAGCAACCCCCCCCCCAACACACTACTGCTCCCGACGCACTCACTGCCAGGCGCAGCTTCAGGTTCAACTGCTTTCTGGGAACAGGCCACTATTTTCTGATCTCTATTAATATCCATGACAGCATTTATGTACAAGACAAATTCATTTCAATTTCCTTTTTCAATTAATGGCCTATTATTTGAACCAGACTCAGCTAAAAATATTGCTCTGATACCATCAATCTTGTAAAAACTAAATTGTCCTCCGACAGCCAGAGGGCACCAGGCTGGGGCAGGAGGGTGCTGCCTGGCTGGCAGCTGCTGCCCAGTTCTCCCCAGGACCCCAGGGGTGTAGGGTCCCCTCTACCTGGACACCCAGAAGGCCTGTCAGCAAAGAACATGACGCAGAGGCACACAGGGGGCAATGGCACTCTGGGACCCAAGGGCAGCTGTTCCAGTCTCTGACAAGACTGGGATGACATGAGCACACACCCCTCTGTGCCGGCTCTGGAATGAGCTCCAGGCAAAGAGTTTGGAGCCTGCCTGACCCTCTTCCCTCGGCCAAACAAGGCTGCCCAGTCATCCAACTGGCCCCAAAGGCACCTCACTCAGGACTATGGCTGCAGGAGAGACCGGGTGGACAGCGTTTCAGAGAGGGAAGGTAGGCTCTGTACCTGCTGGGCTGAGGAGAGTAGAAGCGGTGTCAGGGAGCCCACACCACAGCCCATTTTCCCCATGAGCAGGCCCAAGACACACTCCTACTCCCAAGCCTTCTCCTGTCCCATCTTCGAGAAACTATCCAGTTATGCAGGCAAATAGAGAAACAGACTCAGAGCCTCAGATCTGGTACGGCCACCCTGTCCCTGCACTTGCTTCCAGAGACTACAGCGATTTTAAATTAGAAAATATGTGTGTTGAAGAATAGATCAATGTACAATGATTGTCAAGTACTTTAAGACACCAACCAAATGGCAGCCTGTCGAGGGCAGGGGCATGCCTGGCTCTAGCCCCCGCACTTCCTCCCACTGGAACACAGAGGTGCAGTTTTCCTTCTGGGCTTGTGCCTTTCCCACTGGGCTTGTGCCTCCTCTCACTGAACTCTCTACACACAGAGCCAGCAGCACATTCAGACTGCTCTGGTATCTCAAAATTCTGAAGGCTTTAGTTTGCTTTTCGTGTAATCTGAAATATTTTCTAATATCCTTTGCAACATTCTCTTTGACTTACGAGGTTATTTTCAAGTTGGTTTGCTTTAAAATGTTTGAGAATTTTCCATATATCCTTTTTATTTACTTTTAGTTTAATTCTTTTTGGTGAGAGAACATCTTACATGATTTTAATCTCTTACAGATGCTAAGGTTCATTTTACGGCCCAGATTCTAACGTTCTGTGGAGAATAGTTCCCGTGAACTACCTATGGCCAAAGAAAATCCCTGGAAAGGAGAGGGGAGAAGGATCCCAGAGCTCATCTGGGACTGGAATGGCTGGGGCCCAGCAGCCAGGCACAGAGGCTGGAAACAGGCGAGTCAGCCAGAGCCTCAGAAGAGCTGCTCTGGGCCTGTCTAAAAAACCTTAAAAGTCAGCCTTGAAAGGTAGTCACAGCTTTCGACTGTCTGAACAAGCCATGACTGAAGCTTCAAGCTGAAAGACACTTCTGTGGAAATAGACAAGAGCCTGACGGCTGCCCTTCTCTTCCAGTCTTTTGTGCATGTGGCTTCACAGTGCTCTGGCCACACACTCTGATGAAGGCCTGCTCTTCCTCGTCTTTGCCCCAGCACGTGACATGCCTTCTCTCTGTAGCTGTGTACACCACTGTTCTGGCTGGAGTGCCCACAGATGCCATTGTGCTCAGGGTGGTGGGCAGTGATCCTCTGTCTACCTGCATACCAGTCAACAAGAAAGGAGTGCCAGAATCACCTGTGCTGTAGACCTGCCTGCTTCTCCATTCTGGTCTGCCAGTTTTCGAATCTATGTGAGCTCTGATATGAGGGGTACACACAATGACAACTGCTGTGTCCTCTTGAGGAACTCACCTCTTTATAACTATGGAATGACTCCCCCATCCCTGGTAATACCCCTGGTTCTGAAGTCTACTTTGATACTGATACAGCCATGCCAGCTTTCTTCTAAGTACTATTTGCATAGAACATCTTCTTCCATCCCTTTACTTTAAAAACACCAGGGTCTTTATATTGCATCTAAAGGAGGCTGGGAAGAGCTGAGAGGCAGTCCTACAAAGAGGAGGCCACTGACGGCCATAGACGAGGCTCACATGCAGGGTGGTAAGGAGAGACTGCAGGCAGAGACCAGCTCTTACAGGGATAATGGGTCCTCGTAAGGTAACAAAGGACTCATGACACAACTGTTTCCAGTAATCTGACTTCAATGTGCCTTGGGATGGTTTTCTTTATGTTTATTTTGCTCGAGGCATGATGCAATATCTGGATCTTTGTATAAGTTTCATGAAATTCTGAAAAATCTCAGCCACTATTTCTTCAAGTACTTTCTCTGTTTGTTTCCTTTTCCCTGTCCTTATGGGGCTCCAGCCACATTAGACCACTGACATTTCGCAGTGATGTTCTGTCAACTTTCTAGTCCCTTTTCTCCTCCATGTGTTTCACTACCAATAGTCTCTGTGACTGTGTCCTCAGGCTCAGCCATCTTCCCTTTCTTTCTGCAGTATCTAATCTGCTGCTCAGCCAACCCACTTATTTTTCTTTGATCTTGCCCCTTTCCTCTGAAAAGGCCCCACTTGAAAACCATAGGAAGCTGGATTGTGGCAGAGGAGAGCACGAAGGTCGAGGGGAGCTGCCTCTTTATGGCAACGATGGGCAAGTCCAAAGTCAAAAGGAAGCAGTCAGCAGAGAGGAGAAACCAAGGTGGAAAGGGAGGAGGGGTTGGCGGGAGGGGCTGTGTTTTTAGGCGCCTGGGGACAGGGGCCTCAGCGCTGGCGCAAGGGGGAGCCCCAAGGCCTCTGTGTGTCCAATATGGTGGAGGTGCAGCTGCCACTGCATCTGGGTGGGGAAGCCTGGAGGAGTGCCATGCAAGGAGAGAGACGGAGGATGCAGGATTCTCCAGACTCAGCTGCCGCTGGAGACAGCAATCACAGGTATGTGACTACCTCAGGAACCGAGGAATTACTTAAGTGGCACTGGATGCCGCAGATTTAAAGACTGAAATCTTGTCAGAGGACCCTCTGACCCAAAGGACAACTCCGAGGTCACACCCCCTCCCCCGCCCCACAGGGAGTCCCACCTGGCCTGGGCACACATGCCATCTCTCTGTGCAGCTGGCACGGGGGCTAAGCACCTGCTCTGACCAGGCGTCCTGGGGCAGGGGAAGAGCTGGAGAGCACTCTCACACCACTGCTGCCTGCAGGGAGGAGAGGACAAATACCCAAGTACCGCTGGGCACGGTGATGGGACACAGGGGAGGTGAGGCGCACTGGGAAACAAGAAGCGGGGAGACTGACCCAAAGTCCAAGACTTCCCCAGCGATGGGGCTTAAGATGTGTTTCTGAACCAACAACTGGTCATTGGAAACCTACCCCACATCTCCTCCCTGAGCTTCCCACTCCCTTCCCAGGCACCTGGCTACACGGCTGTCATGCCCACTGGGGTCACCCTCTCCCATGCCCGCCAGACCAGGGGCTCACAGAGAAGGAACGAGTCTTTCTAAGCGAGTGGACAGCTCTGGCCCATTCCTTGCCCACAAGCAGCAGCCTCTCTCTGAGGCAGACTTGCCCCGGGTACCTGCTTAGGACTCACAAAGGGACAGGCTGAGAACAAGAGTGGGGCTGGTGACAGGCTGCTCTGCAGAGAAGATCCAGGTTTCAGTTTCTTTCTCATCTTTGTACAGCCAGAGCCCCAAGTCCCTCTCACTTTCATGCATATCGAGGCCCTGAGCCCTCCCTCCCTGGCTGTCACTCCCAGCTCCCACTCTAAAGTCCTCTGGACCGGCTGACGCAGAGGTACACGACAGCGGCTGACTGAGGACCTAAGACCCCGCCTGTGTCGGGCTACCTTCCCTGCCACGCCAGCCGTGGACTCAGACCACTGAGCAGGCTGCAGGGATGTCAGGCACGAAGGCATTGGTGAGTGGCAGGGAGCATCCAATCACCCTTCCTCGCTTAATTAGAGGGAGCGCTGGCCTCGACAGACGGTCGCCTTCTCTGACACAAGCACCCGAGGGAGGGAGACTTACTGTGAAATGCTCCTGGGACTTGTAGTCTTCATCCAGGTAGACTCGAGCCCTGTTGTACTCCTTCATTGCATCACTTGACAGTAGCTCTCTGGAAGGAGGAAAGTAAGTTCCTTAAGCAAAAGCCACACGGAAGCCTGGCAGCTTACAGGGTGCGCGTGGGGCCCAAAGATGCGGCTCAAAAACACCATGCTTTCCATCACCCTGAAAACATCATCAACCAACTGTGGAAAAGGAGGGAAGGAGAGGGAGAAGGAGAGAAGATGCATGAACAGTGAAGCAGCAGCCACAGCAGACACCAAGACCTGCCACGTGCTTGCAGCACATGGGGTGCAGGCTCCTCGCCACAGGCTCTGGTCTCCACGCAGTCCTATGCAATACTGACTCTGAGACCTCCTAGGGATGGAGACACCGAGAGCTTGTCCAAGGTCACATGCCAAGGAAGCTTGACTCCAAACTCTGGGGGTTCTCCTGACTGTTCCTGTTTGGTTCTAACAGAGAAATCAGTCCTCCAGTAGCCACTGGCATAGGGAAGTAGCCCAGTCAGTTCTGTCCTTGTCTGCTCCTCACAAGAGTGAAGGTGAGGCTCATGATCAAGTTGCCATGGCATAAGGAAGGGAAGGATCCTGGACTTCCCTTCCTGTTCAACTTATTGGTCACATTTTACAATCAGGAAAGCCTTAAGCAGACAACCTCTCCCTCGCTGTAAAGCATGGGAGGAAGCCACCATGGACCATCTAGGCACGTGAATGGGGGAAGAAAGGGCCTCCTCTGCTCATCTGTCTGGCCCTCCCCCACCCCCCCACCCCACCCCTGACCTGTGCTTGCTCAGCTGAGAGGCAGTGGGAAGGAAGGACACAAGAACCGTGTAACTCGGCCAGTTCGGGAAGAAGGGTGTTCCAAATCCAAGAAACAAAAGCAAGTTGGGAAAGGCACAGCAAGAGAGGAGGATTAGCCTTGCCAGACTCAAACTGATCCTTGGGTAACTCAACTGCTGGCAAACACAACCTTCAAAATGCTTTAAAGGAAGAAAACAAGGCTCACCCACTAAACAATAAAACATGCATAATGTCTGGCATCAAATCAAGAATTAAGATGTGACCCATAATAATATGAAAAAGCATTCCATAGAAAAAGACCCAGAAAAGACAAAAATGATGCAATTACCTGAAAGAAACAAAACAGCTTTAAAATATGATCAGAAGTCGGGCACAGAGGCTCACGCCTCTAATCCCAGCACTTTGGGAGGCTGAGGCAAGAGGACTGCTTGAGCCCAGGAGTTCAAGACCAGCCTAGGCAGCATAGTGAGATCTCGTCTCTAAAATAAAATTTAAAAATTAAAAAAAAATATGATCAGAGACCGGAAGCAAAACATGAACATGATAAAGTAAGACAAGATACAAAAACCGTAAGTGAAATTTCTAGAGCTGAAAAATACAATATCAGAAATAAAATAAATTTGCTGGATGGACTTCAGAGCAGATTAAAACCTACATAAGAAAAGATCAGTAGGCTGGGCTCGGTGGCTCAGCCTGTAATTCCAGTGCTTTGGGAGGCTGAGGTGAGCGGATTGCCTGAGCCCGTGGGTTCGAGACCCACCTGGGCAACTTGGCAAGACCTCATCTCTACAATAAATCAAAAAATTAGCCGGGTGTGGTAGCGCACGCCTGTAGTTCCAGCTACTTGGAAGGTTGAGGCGGAAGGATTGCCAGAGCCCAGCAGGCGAGGCTGCGGTGGCTGGGAGTGGCCACTGCACTCCAGTCTGAGCGACAGAGTGAGACTCCAACTCGAAAAAAAAAAGAAAAGATCAATGACCTAAAGATATAATAGCAACAAAAACTATCCAAACTGAGGAAAGAGGAAAAATGAACTAAAAATAAATTTTAAAGAGTTTCAGGGGCCTGTGGGACAATATCAAACAGTTTAACTAAAATCAAAATTAGAATCTGACAACAAAAGAGACAGGAAGGAAAAGAAAAACAATATTTAAAGAAATAATGGACAAATTTTCTCCAAACTTGAGTAAAACTATACAAACTCATAGAAAAAGCTCAAAGAACTTCAAGCAGGATAAACATAAAGAAAATCAAACTAAAGTACAACATAATCAAGTTGTTGCAAACCAGCTACAAAGACAACATCTAGCAGTCAGGAGAGAAAAAAGGCACATTATATACCAGAAAATTAAGATGAGAACAAAAGATAAATTCTCATCAGAAACAATGTAATACAGAAGACAATGGGATGATATCCTTAAAGTAGAAAGAGAAAAAAAATTGACAAGCTAGAATTCTCTTTCCAACAAAAATATCTTTCAGAAATGAAGACAAAGACCTTTTTCAGACAAACAAAAGGAGAGAAAATGCATCAGCAGCTGACTTGTGCTAAAATAAATGTTAAAGAAAGTTCTTCAGGCTGAATGAAAATGATGCCAGATAAAAACCAGAATCCACACAAAAGAATAAAGAGTACTAAAATGGTAAATTAATCAGTAAAAACAAATGACATTTTTTTCTCACTTCTTAGTCTTTTTAAAGACAATTGACTATTTGAAGCAAACTTAATGACGTATGTTAGGTATAACGTTGGCAGAAGTAAAACACATCTAACACGAGCACAAGGATGGGAGAGGTGTAATCATTCCACCGCAGGGCTCCTAAACCACACGCGAAGTGGTGCAATCATGTTCAAGCTCGCAGGAGTGTCCCTGTCTACTGGCAATGGTGGTGCCCGGTGGTGTTAATCCACGCTTCCTCGCCTGCATAACATGCCCAGCTTCCCCAGCTGGTGTTGCTCTCTTTTTCTTTTTGACTTGTAAGAGTTCGTTATATATTTAGATGCCAATTTTTGTTAGTGAAGTGTGCTGTAGATATCCTTTCCCAATGTGGCTTAATTTTTACTGTGTTTAGAGTACCTTTACTATAAATAAATTTTTAGTTTTAGCATGGTCAAATTTATCACTCTCATCTTTTTAGCCTGTACTTTTTGCACATTTTTGAAATTAAATTTTATTATGGAGATGTGGGGTACAAGTGAGGATTAACTATATAAGTAGGTTTCATGCAGGTGAAGCTTGGGCTTCTAACTGGCCCTCACTCCCCCTGGCTTAGAACCAGGTACCTTTGTATCGTTACGTGCTCTCACCCTCTTCTCTCTCTCACTCTCCTAGCAGTGCCCCGTTGCCGATCCCTCCTTTGTGTTAATGTGAATAATGTTCAGGGCTCACTTATGAGTGAGGGCATGTGGCTTTCAGTTCTTTGTTTCTGTGACAGATCACTTAGTATGATGGTCTCCAACTCCATTCAATTTGCTGCGAAGTTAACGATTTTGTTCTTCTTTATGGTTACATAATATTCCATCATGTATATATACCACATTTTCTTTCTCCAGTCCACTTCCAATGGGCAGCAGAGTTGGCTCCATGTTTTTGTTATTGTAAATAGTGCAGCAATAAACATGCGTGCACAGGTGTCTTTTTTGTAGAATGATTTATGCTCCTCTGGATATATTCCCAGGAGAGGGATTGCTGGATTATATAAAAGGTCAATTTTTAGTTCTTTTGGGAAATGCCACACTGTTTTCCATAGAGGCTAAACTAGCTTACATTCCCACCAACAGTATAGAAGCATTCTTTTTTCTCCACACCTGCGCCAGCATCTGTTGTTTATTGACTTACTAATGATGGCCATCCTTAACGGAGTTAGGTGGTATCTCATTGTAGTTTTGATTTGCATTTCTCTGATGATTAGTGAGGCTGAGCATTTTTTCATGTGACTGTTGGCTACCTGTATACCTTCTTTTGAGAAGTGTCTGTTTATGTCTTTTGCCTAATTTTTAATGAGGCTGTTGGTTTTTTCCTTTCACTTCATTTGAGCTCCTGGTAGATCCTGGATGTTACACCTTTGTCAGATACATAATTTGCAAAAATCTTTTTCCCATTCTGTAGGTTGTTTCTTTACTCTCTTGATGGTTTATTTTGCTATGTGAAAGCTTTTCAGTTTGATGAGGTCCCACTCATCTATCTTAGCTTTTATGGCATTCACTTCTGGGGACTTGGTCGAGAATGTGTTGCCTACTCCAATGTGCAGAAGGGTGTTTCCTACATTTTCCTCTAAGATTCTCGTAGTTTGAGGTTTTATGTTTAAGCTTTGATCCATTTTGAGTTGATTTTTGTATATGACGATACGTAGGGGTCCAGTTTCATTCTTCTACATGTGGCCAGTCAGTTTTCCCAGCACCAAATGCTAAATATAGTCTCCTTTCCCCAGTGGTTGTTATTGGTGGCTGTGTCAAAGATGAGTTGGTTTACAGACCAAGTTTTTGCTTCCAGAATCTCTGTCCTGTTCCATTGGTCTATGTGCCTGGTTTATACCAATACCAGACTTTTTTGGTTACTGTAGCCTTGTAGTAAAGTTTAAAGACTGGAAGTGTAATACCTCCCACTTTGCTCCTTTTGGTAAGGATTGTTTTGGCTATTTGTGCTCTCTTTGTTTCCATGTGAATTTGTGTATTGTCATTTCCAGGTCTGAGAAAAATGATGTTGGTAATCTGATGGGTACTGCATTGAATCTGTGGATTGCCTTGGTTAGGATGGACATCTTGACAATATTGATTCTTCAGATTCATAAACATGGAATGTTTTTCCATTTGTCTGTGTCATCCTTGATGTCTTTGAGCAGTGCTTTGTTGTTCTTATTGTAAAGATCTTTCAACTCTCTGGTTAGGTGGATGCCAAAGTATTTCAATTTTTGGTGGCTATTGTGAATAAGATTGAGCTTTATATTTAGTTTTCTTCCTGCTTGTTGCTGTATACAGAAATGCAGCTGTATTTTGCACCTTGATTTTGTACCCTGAGAGTTTACCAGAGTTGATTATCAGCGTGAGGAGGCTTTTGATAGATTCCCTGGGCTTCCTAGGGTATAGAATCATATCATCAGCAAAGAGGGATAACTTAACTTTCTCTTTTCCTATTTGGATACCCCTGATTTCCTTCTCTTGTCTGACTGCTCTGGCTGGGACACCCAGCACCATTTTGAACAGGAGGGGTGAGAGTGGGCCTCCTTGTCTTGTTCCCGTTCTTAGTGGGAACGCTTCCAACTTCTTGCCCATTGAACAAAATGTTGGCTGTGGGTTTATCATAGATGGCTCTTACTATTTTGAGGAATGTTCCTTCTATGCCTAAGGTGCTCAAGGGTTTTCATCAAAAAGGGATGTTGGATTTTGTCAAAAGCTTTTTCTGTGTCTAATGATATAATCATGTGGTTCTTGGTTTTATATCTGTTAATGTGCTAAATTACGTTTTTGGCCTTGTGAATGTTGAAGCAGCCCTGCATCCCAGGAATGAAGCCCACCTGGTCATGGAAGATGATCCTGATGTGTTGTTGGATCTGATTTTGCTAGAATCTTGTTGGGAATTTTCGTATCTATGTTCAATCAAGGAGATTAGCCTTTAATTCACTTTCTTTAATGGGTCTTTGCCAGGTTTGGGTATCAGTATGATGTTGGCTTCATAAAAATGAATTGGGGAGAGTTCCATCATTCTCAATTGCCTGGAATACTTTCAGTAAGACTGATATCTGTTCCTTCTTGTATGTATATCTTGTAGAATTCAGCTAGGAAGCCATCTGGTCTAGAGCTTCTTTCACTGGGAAGATTTCTTGTGAGTGAGTTGATTTTCTCGGTTGTTTGGTCTGTTTAGAGTTTAAATTGCTCCTTATTTCAACCTTGGGAGATTGTGTGATATCAGAAAGTCCTCTGTTTCCTTTAGGTTTTCTAGTTGATTTGCATACATGTATTTATAGTAACCTCTGACAATCTTTTGAATTTCTTCAGGGTCAGTTGTGATTTTACCTTTTGCGTTTTTAATTGTGTTTATTTGGACTTTCTCTCTCTCTTTGTTTTAACCATTCTGGCCAAGGTCCCGTCAATCTTATTTTATCCTTTCAAAGAACCAGCTTTTTGTCTTGTTGATGCTTTCTATGATATTTGTGTCTTCTATATTCTGTAACTGTGATTTTATCTTGGTGATCTGGATTCTTCTGCTGAAGTTAGGATTTAGATGATCTTGCCTTTCCATCTAGTTTAAGGTGTGACATTAAGCTGTCTACTTAAGATCTTTCTGTTTTATTGATGCATGCAATGCTATTAATGTTCCTCTCACCACTGACTTCATGGCATCTCAGAAATTCTGATGTGTCCTTGTTTTCATTTGTTTCCAAGAACCTTTTTATTTCTGTCTTGATTTCCATGTTGACCCAGAAGTCATTCAGCAACATGTGGTTTAGTGTCCACGTCTTTGTGTGTTTTGGGAGATCTTGTTGGTGATGATATTTATTTTTATTCCACTGTGATCTGAAAAGATGAATGCTATTATTTTGAACTTTTGAATTTTGTTCACTCTTGATTTATGTCCGATAATATGATCGATCTTGGAGTACGTTCCATGTGCTGATGAGTAGAATGCATACTCTCTAAATGTCAGGTAGAATGTTCTGTAGATGTCTGTCAAATTGAGCATCAAATTGAGGTTCCAGATCTTCTTGGTTTTTTTGCCTCAATGATCTATCTAAAGCTGTTAGTGGGGTATTTCGATCTCCAACTATGATTGTGTGAGAGTCAACATCCTTCATCCTTTCTCAGATTTCTTAATAGTTGTTTTATAAAACCTGGTGCTCCTGTGTTGGGTACATATATGTATAGGAAGGTTATTTCTTGCTGGTGGATTAAGCCTTTTATCATTATGTAGTATCTTTCTGCATCCTTTTTAACTTTTGATGGTTTGAAGACTGCTTTGTCAGATATCAGCATACCTACACCTGCCCTCTTTTGCTTTCTGTTTACATGAAAGATTGCTTACCATCCTCTAATTTTGAGCCTATGGGTGTCCTTTGCAGTGAGATGAGTTACTTGGAGGCAGTAGACTGTTGGATAGTGCTTCTTTATCTAGTTTGCCACTGTATGTCTCTTCAGTGGTGCATTTAGTCCATTCACATTCAACTTGATTACTGAAATGTGAGAGTATATCCCTGTCATAAGGTTCTTAGGAACTTGCTTTGTTTCCTGTTTACTTTTATTTGTATATATGCGTATTTTCATTTTTGTGAATGCTCTGTATATTCTGTTAACTCTGCGCTTGCCTGTACTTTTGTGATGGTATGACTCTTTTTTTTTTTCCTTTTTCTTTTTTCCTGTGTTCAACACCTTCTTAAGCATCTCCTGAAGGGCTGGTCTGGAGGCAGCATATTCTCTTGGGGATTGAATGTATGGGAAGGATTTTAATTATTCATCACTGATGAAGCTTTGTTTGGAAGGATAGGAAATTCTTGGCTGGAAGTGCTTATCTTTAAGCACATTTAAGATTAGACTCCAGTTCCTTCTAATGGGTCTTCCCCAGTAGGCAGTCTGACCTTTTTCTCTTGCTGCCTTTATGATTTTTCTTTCATGTTTATTTTGCGGCAGTGGATTACTATGAGCCTTGAGGATGGTCTTCTCATGGTACCTTGTGAAGGTTCTCTAAATCTCTTGTGCTTGGATGGTTACCTTTCCAGTGAGATGTAGAAAGTTTTCTTGAATGACTTCATGGAATGCTTGTTCCATGGCGTTTTCCGTTTCCCTTTCTGCTTCAGGGATACCAATCAGGTGTAGATTTGGCCTCTTGACATAACCCCACATCTCTCAAATGCCTTGCTCCTTCTTTTTAAGTTATTTTTCTATGTTGTTGATGGACCAGGTAAATTCCATATTTTGGTCTTTGAGTTCTGAGATTTTTTTCCTCCACCTGCTTCTTATGCTTGTAACAGTGTTCTTAATTTCCAGGATGAAGCTTTTCATTTCCATTACTTCAGAATGGGCGTTTTTGAAATTGGGTAAATCTGCTTTTACTTCCTGTATGACTTCACTGAGTTTCATTTCTAGTTACCTTGGTTACTGTTCATTTTTGTCATCCAATCTCTAATTTCTGCAGCTGTCATCTGGGGCAGGTCATTCTGGGGGGGGGAGCAGATTATTCTGAGGGGAGCAGGTCATTCTGGGGGATTTCCATTGTTTGTACTCTGATAGCTTTCAGACGTTGTCTCTTTATGACTCTGAGGGCCGTCCGTATTTTTTCATTGATTTTTATTCGTGACAGGTCTCTCTTTGCTCTCTATACTTTCTCTTTTGATTTGATGTTCTGAAGCTATGCAATTACTCTCTGTTCTAGGGACCTTTCTGTGGTTCAACAATATGTCCCTCAGTCAGACACAGAGAGGCATTCATAGCTGCTCCTTGCTCCATCTTGTGGCCAGTTTCTGTGATTGCAGAATCTCTCCTACTGCCAATCCAAGTCAGACCAGCTTTCAGCCCCCACTGTTAGCACTCTGCAGGGAAATGGGTCGCAGTTGGCTGTCGGTGGCCTATAACCCAGGAGCCTTCTCGCCGGGAGAGCCCTCATGTGTCTTTCATGTTGCTCCTTCCGTTTGCAAGTCTGTTCTCTGCTTTTGAAATGGAGCAAGTTCTCTGCTGCGGAGAAGGGGGTGGGTTCTGCCCTACCAGGATGCAGGGCTTGGCGGGGGTTCTTCCTGATCTGGTTGGAGAGACTGCCACTAGCCACTGGCAGTGCACACCAACCAGGTTCGCTCTGTAGGCAGGCCCTCCCCACCTGTGAGCCACCAGCCTAGTGGGAAGCTGTGCTCACAGCAGCTAGCCCTGCATGGGTCTTTCTCTTGTTCCACTTGGGCTGTGGTTACCCACCACTGCACCCTGCCCAGGTCTCCTCCCATGTGGGACCAATGACTCGCACACAGCTAAGAGTGGGCGAACAGCCCCAAAGCATCTCTGGCTCATTCACCCACTTTCATCTGCCAGGCAGGGCTTCAGTTCTTGTGCGAGCCTGGTGCATGGCATCCAGATTCCCACATCTTCCGTCGCCTTCTGGTCTCCACGTGTTCAAAGAGACCTTTGCTGGGTACAGGGTACTTCACCCATCCAAAAGTGTTCAAGGTGTCTCCATTTATTAGTGGCTGGGTCCCTACCCTCTGCCTTACTCAGTGACAGAGGTAGTGGTCTGCTGTTCCATGGTAGCCATGGAACAAGAATCTTTCTGCATATTTTTAAAGAAATCTCTTTCTGTCACTATAAAGATATTCTCCTGTATTTTAGACTGATTTTTTAAAATATTGCCTTTTACACTTATATACACTTATATACTACAACTTAAATTCATTCTTATGGCAGGTGAGTGAGAAGTGGCTATATATGATGTGAAGCAGGGAATTTCATTTTCCCAACAATGGAAACCAACAATCCCCATGCTACAGCCCATATCACCGCGTGCTGGGTATCCAGGTACAGCTGGGGAGAGTCTGGGCCAAATGTTGACTCTGCTCTGCTCAACCTACAGGTCTGTACCTGCATGACACCTCCCTGTCAACTGCTTCACAATAAGCCTGGGGTCTAGCTGCATAAGAACACCCATCAGCTGGGCCCGGCGGCTCAGTCTGTGATCCCAGCACTTTGGGAAGCCGAGGCAAGTGGATTGCCTGAGCCCAGAGGTTCAAGATCAGCCTGGGCAACTTGGTGAGACCTCATCTCTACAATAAATCAAAAATTAGCTGGGCGTCGTAACATGTGCCTGTAGTTCCTGCTATTTGGAAGGCTGAGCTGGAAGGATCACTAGAGCCTAGCAGGTCGATGCCAAGGTGGCTGTGAGTGTGCCACTGCCCTCCAGTCTGGGTAACAGAGTGACTCCAACTCAAAAAAAACAACAAACACCCATCTTGTTTTTCTTCAGAATTATTTTAGCTACTCTTGACCTTTTACTTTTCTACAGTAATTTTATTATTAGTTTGTTGAGTATTAGGAAAAAATGCCAAGAAAAAGATTTCAGAAGATTTTGGATTATTTGGGGGAAATCTGGCAGCTGTTTTTAGCAGCTGAAAATCACCCCTTTGTTATCCTTGAGGACCTTGTGTGTTGGGACTTCAACACGAAGGGCTTCTGCCACTGCATGACACCCAGTACCAGGACAGCGAGGACTAGGTGGCTGGACTGACAGAGACTGGACCATCTGAAGGCTCGTCATGCTCATGGTGGCACCAGGCTGAGAGGGATTAGCTACTCCGTATGGATCCAGACGCCCTGTGACTGTTTCAACCAACAAAGTGCGAAGTGAAGTTTCATGACCTGTGAGGCTGGTCATAGAAGGGTTGCATGCTGTGAGAAAGTCAAGCCACATCTGAAGTCCAGGGGAGGGGACAAGAGGCCCCCACAACACGTGTCAGGGCCTTAATTTTGGGGATACAGAGGATGGGCTTTATTGTGTGGCCCCTGTGGAAAAACACCATCCACCAAAATGGTCTTCAATAACACTCTGCAGCTGTTTTACCCAAAAGTCTTACACATTTTTATTTTTCATTTGTATTATATTTATATAGAGTAATTAAATAACAAAATATTTTTTACTATGTTTATGAGGAGACTCCTAAAACTTTGTGGGAAAATGGAATAAAAAGAAAAATATAAACTTTATTTCTCAACATAAGCTCCATGAAGTTGGAGACAGTTTCACAAATGGCTACACCAGCCATTTAGTTCACCCCTAACGAACTGAGGGTCCTAGGAATCTAACCATGTCAATGCTGTCTTTTTTACTTTTTTAACTGAGGGGAAATGGGTGCTTTTTACAGATTTTTTTAAGATTAGTAAACAAAAATAAGTCAGAAGAGCCAAATTGGGGCTATAACGTGGATGTCTAACAATTTTCATTGAAACTCTTGCAAATCTGTCCTTGTTTGACGAGTGGAATGAGTAGGAGCATGAAAATGGTGGAAAAGACTCTGGCGAAGCCTTCTCGAAAGTTCTTCCGCAACAGCCATGGCTAACTTTCTCAAAATACTCTCATAATAAGCAGATGTTATCATGCTTTGGCCTTCCAGAAAGCAAATAAACAAAATGCCTCGGCATGCCAAAAACTGTTGCCATGACCTTTGCCCTTGACTGTCTGCTTTTCCTTTGACTGGACCACTCCCACTTCTGGTAGCCATTGCTGTGCTTGTGCTTTGTCTTCAGGATCATTCTGGTGAAGCCATGTTCCATCTCCTGTTACAATTCTTTGAGGAAATGCCTCAGAATCTTGATCCCCCTGTTTAAAATTCCCATTGAAAGCTCTGCTCATCTGCAGCTGATCTGGGCACAACGGTTTTGACACCAGTTAAGTGGAAAGTCTGCTCAACTTTAATTTTCTAGTCCTAATTGTGTGAGATGAACCAGTTGAGATGTCTGTGGTGTTGGCTATTATTTCTGCTGTTAATTATAAACGTTTCTCAATTAGGGAGCAAACCAGATGAATTATTTTCCTCAGAAACTGACGTGTATGGTCTGCTGCTATTGAGCGCCACCTTCAACATCATCTCAGCTTTCTTAAAATGAGTTATTCACTTGTAAACTGCTGATTTCTTTGGGGCATAGTTCCCATAAACTTTTCGTAAAGCATAAATGATTTCACCATTCTTGCACCCAAGTGTCATCATAAACTTGTTGTTTGTTCTTGCTTAAATTTTAGGAGAATTCATGTGGCTCTGAAAGGGGCTCTTTTTTAACCAATATCCTGCTTAGTGCCTCAAACCAGATCCACTGCAGACATGTTATAACAAGATAGTACACATTTATTTTGGTGGGGAAAAAAAGAAATCCATGTACAGTTTTTTTGTAATACACATTTTCATCAACTCTTTAAAGACTTCCTGTATTCCTAGTAACCTTGAGTTTTTGTCATCACCATCAATGAGATTCCTGAAGACTAGAGGGGCAAGAGTTATAACTGATACCTCCTCTACATAAGGATCTTCTAAACATTTCCTTTACCCAACATATGAGATACAAGTTACTCTGAGACTATATTTTAGGAAGCACATACCCACAGTAGCAACACTTTACAATGTAGAGGTACCAATTACTTTCCGGGCCATATGTTCTTTTCTGTTAGCTGGGTACCAGAAATGAGTAGTACTGGGAGAGGGAATCAGACTTTAGCTATAGCAACTTTATAATACACAAATGGAACAGTACAATGTGATCTATTCATATGTGTTCAAACAGATCAACAGATCATAGTTGGGGTTTTCTTGTCTGAAGAAACATGTCTTCTGAACTTTCATTGAAGAAAGCAGCTCCAGTTCCCAGCTGTTCTGGGTGAGTGCGTTGTGACTGCAGGTGGAAAGCCCTGTGCACTGCTCTGGTGGGCTGGTACCACCCAGACCAGGCTGACTCTGCTCTGCAGCACTTCCCACCTGGGGCCAGGTTGCTGGAGGCTCTGTGCAAGATGACCCTGGCCCCAGTACATGCTGCCTCTGCTCTGTCCAGAAGGTATTTCAGAATACCTGCAGGGAGAGTGCCTGTCACTGTCAGTGTGAACACAGGCAATGTCGGGCTTCTACCTGAGATCAAGTGGCCTCAGGTATCTATATCTGTATCTGTAGCTAACAAAGCATTTCCCAGCTCCACTCTTGCACGAGACCCAGACTCCAACCAAAACCCAGATGTGGCCCAGGCACCTCAGACTGTGGACAAAACCAGCCATCAACATCCCCATAGCAGGCCAACCATGGACACACATTCAGGGAGTCCTGGCCCTAACTGTGTCACCTGGAGGGCTATGTGCTCAGAGAGGCCACCTGGGCAGAAGGGGGCAGGCAGTCCAAGCAGGAGGGAAATCCGCAGAGAGCCAAACCCTTAGCCAGGCCAGGAGCTTGTCCTGTTGCTCCCAAGCATGGCTCCAGCAGCTCCCCCAGGAGAGCCTACAGCCTGGGTGGCATCGCCAGGAACCTCCCACCTTGTCCCTGCCCACCTTCAGCAGGAGCCCCTGACACAGGGGAATGAGCTTAGCAGAGAGGCTGAGGCTGCCTCTCAGCTCCACCCACACTGCAGAATCCAGCTCTCAGTCCAGGCTGCCTGGCCAAGGCCAGAACCACAAGCCTGAATGTAGCTCCATGCAGGCCCACGCAGGCCTGGGAGAGCAGGTCAGGAGAGGCCGGGTCCAGCCACAGGAGGTACACATGGTATCCTCTCACCCTCTGGGAAGCAACGCCAAGCAGTCCTTCACAGGAATATTTCAATGGCATTCCGTCAGTCACATACCGTGTGGGAGACACTCCCAGTTGTGAATGAGTTGGCCCCCAGTGTCCCTCTGCAGACAGGACAGTCCTCATCAGCAGGCAGGGTTGAGCAGCTGGGGGCAGCACTGACTGCTCCTCTCCTCAAACTCATGCCAGCTGCAGACTGGGGGGGTAAGGGGCAGCCAAGGGCTGGAGCTGGCATGGCCACCAGAGACCCTCAGGACAGCACCTACAGGGGAGTGAACTGAGGCCAAGGGCCAGGTGCTCAGAACCCAATCCCGGGCAGCGCCAGGGCCATTGGGACTGCAGCCTTTGGAGAAGTCACCTCCTACTCAAGGATGGCTCCAAGCATGTCAGCATCAATGTTTCTTCTTGAGAACTTCTGATAAATCAGCTATGTTCACAGTTGTGACCTTCTAAATGATTTCCTTTAAAGTCATGTCCCAGGAAGAATAAAGAAGACCAAATGCAATCCTGATGAGGTTCCTCCATTCTTCCAGAATCGCAGTCCATTTTCCCATTGAAAAGTACATTTATAGTTTGGAAACCCCTAGCAAAAATGTTTGCTCTCCCTCTTCACTCTCTGGTGAGTCTGGTCACAACCAGGAAGCTTCCAAATGTAAGATCCCGCGGGTGAAGGCAGAATGGGGGCAACAGTGCCTGGGAGCAGATGAGGGCTTCCCACGGCCCTCAGCTGGAAGGCCAAACCAGAGGAAGGAGGACCCTCTGGCACCATTGGCATCGATGGTCTGACAGGGATCCCATTCTGGACGAGGCACTCAAGGCGGAGTTGCCTGCCTGCTCCTGCCCCAACACGTCCACCCCAAGCACCACCCTGAGGCCACAATGCCCCTCTTTCCAAGCAAGACCGAGGGGGGCCTGCCCTCTTGGGAGCTACAGAATATGTGCATCGGGACAACACGTATGGCGCCTCCTTCCAAATTACGGAGACTTCCCCTCCACAGACAACTAAGGCTTGGCACTGAGCTCCCTAGGACAAATGCTGCTAGGCAGAAGCTTATCCTGTCTGTTGTCCACCACAGCTGGCCACAGTTGTGCTGTGCAGCCTCAAGCTCACACTGACAGGGACTGCTCCGCCCAGCCTCTGGGGCTGGCGTCCCTGGCCTGAGGGAGCAGACCCTCACCCCTTCTGGAGGTAAGTGGCTGTCCCTCGGCACTTGGCAGCCTTGTACCCCCACCCCAGGGCCTGAGGGAGCAGATGGCCACATGTCCGGGCCACTCCTTCTGTCTCTGGAAAACGAGCTCAGTCAAGGTGACCCACAGGCAAGTCCCATATGGTGAAGGTCAGGAGCACATTATCTGCACAAGCCCCTTGCTGGCACCCCACAGCCCTCAGGGAAGCAGGAACACATGGACACCTGCCCGTACTTACTTGACAAACTTGTCCACGTGGGACATGGAGGCCTCGTAGTTCTTTCCTCCAAACTCCTGACAGTGCAAGGCCATGAAGTGCGGCTTGTGCGTGTGTACAACCTGGGGAGAAAGAAGCATACAGTCAGGGACACTAGAGCCAGGCACCATGCTGTCTCTTCCATGTGCCCCAAAACCTGGGCACCACAGGGGCCGGCAGGGTGGCAGGGACAAGGGCCACACACCTGTGGCCAAGGGTTCTTTTTATAAGATTCTGGGAATCACCTCACCTCTGTGCTTCCAGGCATTTTTTTCTTCTGGGGTCTTCCATTTTCCCGTTACTATAAATCCCTCAGAAAAGTCTCAGGATTTCTTAGAACCTTTAATAATCTAGGGGCATGTTTTCCAATTATAAAAAATACGAGGCGAGTGAATTGCCTGAACTTGTAAGTTCAAGATCAGCCCAGGCAACTTGGCAAGTCCTCATCTCTACAATAAATCAAAAAAATTATCTGGGTGTGGTAGCATGCCTGTGGTTCCGGCTGCTAGGAAGGCTGAGGCGGAAGGATCGCCAGAGCCCAGCAGGTTGACGCTGGGGTGACCATGAGTGTGCCACTGCACTCCAGCCTGGGCAACAGAGTGAGACTCCAACTAAAAAAAAAAAAATACACATTGATTGCAGAGCACCTGAAAAGTACTAAGGTAAACAAGTAATAATCTCACAAGACAGCCACCATTAACACCTGGGTATGTCCCTTAACTAGGGTGCAAGTGTGGGCAGGCACATGTGCATGTGTGTGTGCATGAGCATGTATCAGCATGTGTGTGCATTGTGTGTGCATATGTGCACTACATGAATGTGTACATGAGCATGTGTAAGCACATGTGTACGTGTGTATGTGTGTGTGCATACGTGTGCGTGAACATGTGTGAAGATGCATGTGAGCATGTGTGTGTACACAAGGATACACATGCATGTGTGTACACATGTGAATGTGTGTTTGCATGTGTACATGTGCACATGTTAGTGTGTGTATGAGGCAGGTGCTTTGCCATCCTATCTATAGCATAGGCAGGCACTGGCACACAGCAACAACTTGCCCGATCACACAGCCACTAAGTGGCAAGGCAGGAACCTGAGCCTGGCATCACAGTCACTGGTCTACCCGCCCCACCCTACCCCACGCTGTACTGCCATCCAGCTTCCCGCATCCCTCAGAGTATGCATCTCTGAGATCTCCAGCAAGGATTCTGACTTACTAATCCCCACTGGAGCATGCTGAATCTTTTCTAAACTTCCTAAACTTTCATAGCTAAAGAGCAGCAGAATAAGTATCCCTGTTGACAGCTTCTTGATAGTGACTTCCATCAAGAAGTTCTATGAAGACTCAAGGATAAGAATTCTCAGAGCACTGTCCAGCTGCCTTTCCGTGCTCTATACCTCACTGCTCCGGACAGCCCTGATGGCCACATAACCTGGACAAAGACCATGTCTTTCCCAGCAGCAAACTTAGGTGGGGCACAAGCAAGCAGCCAGGGTAACCACACGTCACTTGAGCAGGAGGAGGCAAGGTACTCACTGGCCCCACTCTCCTGAGCCTGAGGGGGCAGCACCTCACAGGGGTAAGCCCAAGCACAGGGCCCACTGTCAGATGTCGAGAGGCAGGGCCCCAGCGCTACTGGAGGACCTAGCCTAGGCAGGGAGCATCCTAGGGGGAGGGGGAGAAGGCAGGAGTAGGGAAGGAGTCAGTCGCATCTGTGCTGGGCTCGGGAACATGGAAGGGGCTCACTAGGATACAGCAGACCTACAGGCACTACCCGCCTCCCAAGAGCCCAACAGCTTGCCACGGTCCCGGGGTACAGCTAAGCAAGTGGACACCCAGCAAGGCAGAGCCTGGGCTCTAACCATGCACCTCCTGGCAAGGCTCTCCCACGCTGAGCACGGGCACAGGCTGCCCCAGCACTCATGAGGCCAGACAGCCCCACGCCCTCGCGTCCAGGCTACTGTACCTCTCCCAGAGGACGGCCAAATGTTCTTCCCAAAGAACCGGCCTGTCCACTTGCGCTGTGCTCAAAACAACATCCTCAGAACGGACAACCCTCCAGCACCAGCGGTCTGAGTGTCACCAGGCCTCTCCTGGAGGCAAAACTGTGTACACTTGGGCATTCCAAGGTGGAGGAGGGCGGGGTGGGCTCCAGATCTGCCCAAGTGTCTCCAGAACGCAGAAGAGGTCGTGTTGCCTCTACCAGGCCACCATGCATGTCCTCTACCCTGCCAAGGGCTGGCCACCCAGGCCCTGACCAGGGAGAACCTGTCCAACGCTCCACCTGGAAAAAAACAACCTCTACCTGTCTTCTTGGTCACACAGAAGACAAGAGGAAAGAGTGGCTGGAGGCACTGTGGGCCACCAAAGACTGGCCCTAGCCCTTCTGCCAGGCCATGAGCTGTGCCTGTGAGGTGTGCCCTAGTCGCTGGTCACTTTGAGGAGAAGGCAGCCAGGGGGCTTGGCCCAAGCCATCAGCCCTCAGCGCAGGGAGCCTGCCACACCAGAGTGGGGACAGGGCCCACAGAGGTGCCATTCCCTTCCCCATCAGTGCTGAGATAACAGCTCTCCAGCCCACGCCCATCAATAGAGTATGGAGAGCTCACGTAGATGTCCATGTGCTCCGCTGGCCAGGCAGAGTTCTGCCCCCTCAACCGCCCTCCACCACATGTGCTGCTCTCCCGCAGCCTTCCAGGCCTGTAGCCTCAGACCTCACTGTCATCCCTGCCTTCAGTGCAGTTCACTGCTTCTGAGTAGCACAGTCCCTGTCGTGATGTCCCGTGTGTAATGCAGGCCCTCAGCCTCATTCCCTCTCTGTAAAATGGAGATATCCACAGTGCAGAGTCAAGGACCTGTTGGGAGGAACAAAGGAGACAGAGCCTGAGGGCCCTCCTGCAGGTGTTGACGTGATGAGCTAACGCACACCTGCTGGGACCCTACCATCAGCTACTGAAGGCTGACTGCTCCTTGCTCTGACCCCTGGGCTATTCTGCCACTCTGCTCATGCTCAGTGTGATTTATGTACTTGACTGCCATCCCCAAGACTCTGCCCCTAAATCTGTCTCCACTAAGAATCACTGCTTTCCCCACTGCCAGCGTTCTACCCGCTGAGCTCTCTTAGAGTTAAGATCCCATTTTCAGGGGTCCAGCTTTGGCCACCACTTCAGCTGCACCCCATGAGTCCAGCTCTGCAGAGCTAAGCCTGCTGGGAATGAAGCCCAACCCTGGACTCATGCAGAGCCCACCTGACACCTCCCACCTGGGCCTGCTACACACGCAATGCCAGGAGCTGGAGCCAGCTCTGCTGTAGGTGCAGGGGTAAACTGGACAAAGCATCAAGTGAGCACAGCAGCCTCCAGACACACTCAGGACACTAGCACCAGATGCTCCATCTGGGACCCTCACCGCAAGGAAGCCAGACTCAGGAAGGCTGCGTGTCCCTGAAGTTCCCAGGGCTAGTGAGGTCTCAGCTCCTTCCCAAGTCTCACAACCACATGCTGGGGGCTCCAACCTCATTGTGGGGTCTGGGGACTGCACCACACCACACAGCACGCAGCCTCAATTCCTCTTGGGGCTGCACACAAGACCCCTTGCTAGATTCATGCTGTCATTCTGGAGGACCTGAGGCCTCCATTCAAAGCCCACATGGATTTGCCAGGTGGGTGAATAAGCTGCCAAGGCAATGGGTTCTTCAGCCCCGCTGGGCAGCCTTCAGAGAACACAGTCTGGCCAACACATCAACCTCACGGTCATGACAGACCTGCAGCCAGGAGCAGCCATGTCTTTAATAGTTGCATTCTTTCTACATACTTCACCCTGACTAAATCATACTTCTTGGGGGGAAAAAACCCATACTTAATAGGTTTTCACTGGCAAACCAAAGATTTTCCAAGTTAAATTAATAGTATCTGAAACTAAACTTTGATGGGTTGTAAGTTTAGATAAGTGACCCAAACAAACAACTCCTCTTGGCATGTGTGTTTAAATTCCACATCTCCTACACAATTGCTCAACAATACTTACTTTCTAATGGACTCAACATGAGTTGAACTGTATCAACAACATAAATACGAGTGGGGAACCCCAAAACCCCAGAGTTTTCTTTTGGAGGGCGGGCCCCTTGCAGCACACTTGAAGTTAAATGGCCAGCCAAAGTTTTTATCTGTAAGTTCTGGAAAGGTTGCATCATGATCTGCAAAAGAAACATCCTGAGTTGTGGCAAACGAGTGACTGGCCCTTCCAGCGTGACAACACACCTGCCCACGCTGTGCTGAGTGGCCAGCAGTTTCTGGCCAGAAACGGCATGACCCTTGTGCCCACCCTCCCTGTTCGCCAGGCCTCACCCCAAGCAACTTTTTGTGCTTCTCCGGATGGAAAAAGTCCTCCAAGGGAAGCGTTCTGCCGATATGGAGGAGGTGAAACAAAAAGCACTAAAAGGCATCAAAATTGATGAGTTCAAAAACTGTTTTGGGCAGTGGGAAAAGCGTCTCAATAGGTGTCCTGCATCAAACGGAGAGCACTCTGAAGGTGACTGAAGTTTAAACATGTAAAAATAAATACACAATTTTGTGAAAATAAATCCCAGGTTTTTGGAGTCGCCCTGTACACTGTTTCCCCAAGTTGGCAAGATTTCAGGCATTTGACTATGAAAAGTAAGATTATGGATAGTTATAACATGATAAATTACCACTGAACATCAATGGGTCTGCATCTTAACACGTGACTTCCGTCTACATGGAAAACTGTATCAGGAGCCTTAAGTACACACTTTCATGCAGCCATTGCAGAGGGTCCCATTAATTCAAACAAGAATGGCTTGGTTTCCTCAGAAGCAAGAGTATATTAAATGGCTGTGCTCCTAGCAGAGCCCCTACAGTGGAGGCCAGACATCAGCAGACAGAAGGGACCCTCTGCCCACTGATGTGATGGGGGAGGAGAGGAAGTTACAAGGCCACACCACTCTTTAAACAAACATCATCACATGGAAGCACCCTTGGATTTCAACGACCTGGGAACAACTAGATTTTACTAGCAATACACAGGGTATCGCCTCAAACAAATAAAGTGGTGAAGGAACTGCAGCTGAGCTGGTTTGCAGATATATGTGTGTAGAAGTCACCACCACATCGGGGGGCCACAGAAAACCAGAAGCACGAGAAACAGCCCTAACGCTAATGGGGACTGGTCGGTGCACCATATGGAGAAGAACTGAGAATATCAGAACCTCTAAGAACTCGTCCTCAGTCTACCTGACTCGGTACCCAGCACAGCACAACACATTAGTTCACCTTCAGCCTGGGGCTACCACCCCCACCAAAAATGCTGACCCTCATTCACTCCCCCACATACTCTTAGCTCCAGGTTGTCCCTAGACCATCCCCCACTGTACTCTCGGCTGGTTTTGTGAACTCCTTTTCCTCTGGTCATGGAAAGCCCTTCATAGTCCCTCCCACTAGACTGTGAGCCCTGAAACCTGGGTACTCATCCAGGCTGGGCATCCTGCCACTGCTCCCCACACCCTGAGTGTGCCCTGGACCTCCCTGACTAGGTGGTGATGCCCTCAGGTGCCGCCTAAATACAAAAAGCTAAGGTGAAAGGACATTTCAAAAGCACAAAATGATGCATAAGAAAAAGAGTAATGTTTCAGCACATTTTAAAAAAGGTTACCCAGAAATGTAACCTAAACAGATCAAGTGTCACATTTCATTTGAAAACTGTTATCAAAATGACAAGATCTTTACCATGAAAAATTTCAGAAGAAAAATAATGAATGATTATGGAAAAGACCACAGCACTGAATGACAGCAATTGATGCTATCATGTCTCTAGAACCACAAATCAAAGAGTCTCCAGTCTCACGTTTCATTTACATCAAAAGGCTCCACACAAAGCTTTCCTGAAACAGACTGGAGGTAAATTTATAACCAATACAGGTAGCTTATGATGAAAGGCCAAGTTTGGAAACCCCATCCTCTGGCACCAGGTAATCTCACTCAGCAAAGACATGATTTAACTTTCTCAGGAATATATGAAGGGGAAAGAAGCCATTCCGGTTATCTCTACCCAATAGATGGATTAATCATATATCAGGAAGTGTAACTTCACCTGGTATTATAAACTCCATCTAGAATAAGCTATTATGATCTTGAATGGATTAAAACAAAAAAGTTTATATCTGTAAGTACATAGTAATATTAAAACCTCCACATATTGGTCATCTTGAAATGAGAACATTATGTTGAACTAGGCCTTTATTTGGAAAACTGGTAAATAAAAGTGAATGAAGCAAGAATTTATCCTGCCTCAGACAATCTATCACTGGAAAAACAAGCAAGGAGGACAAGTTACTCTGTACAAAAACATTCCAGTTAATAAGTAAAGAAGAAATGGAAGAATTAGAACATAGCCATTTTATAATCCTTAATGACATAATGGACCTAGACAATGACAAAGTGGCTGCTAATAAGCATCACAAAAGAGACGCTGACAGATCGATCAAGAGAGGACATGCCTCCTGATAGAAGTCTATAAGAGCACAAAGGATTCTGGTGAAAGCACTGAACCCAAGACTGATACGGAACACCAATCACAGGAGGCAAGGAGACTGAGAACACGGTAAGGGCTACCACCAGGATTCAGCCAGCAACAAGCCCAGGAAAACTGTGTGGGGAAAACACTGGATTTCTTCTGCAGATAGAATGCAGGTAAAGGGAGACAAAGCAAAGGAGAAGGAGGGCAAGAAAAATGAAGAAATGCATAGAAGAAGGGACCAACGTCAAGACACTGACACACCTGCCCATGGGAGCTCCGGTTTTTGCATGGGAGCGGGAGGTCCTAGAACCCATCTTTCCCCAGAGGACAGTTACAAACTGTAAACAGAGCACAACCATCTGAGGACGCTGAGAAATAAATGAGAAGAGGCAACAAACACGGAGGGACTAGAAACCTGGAGAAGTGGCAGACAGGGCAAGCCTCCTATCCCTCTCCCCCTAAGGGCGTGGCCCAAGGCTAGGCCACACACACAGGAGGAGCAGAGGGCACAAGGCACTAACTCCAGAAGAAACTCACCCTCCTTCTGCCCAGAAGAACAACAGAAAGGAGTCTGGGCAGGTTGGACTGAGAGGCAGCCTGCTTGGAGAAGAGAGCTGGGAAAACGGGTCCCCTAAGTCTGTGCATTAACCCACTCACTCAAGTCTCAGTATAACCCTGAAACATGCATATGTGGGACAGACCCATGACAGCACAGCAAAGGCTTTGAGAACTAAGGCGAGCTTTGACCCACCACCCTCAGAGGGGAGACTGAGGTTATGGTTGGAACCTAATCAGGGTGAAAGCCTATTAGCAAGAACTATAAGAAAATTCAGAGTCCACACAATATAACATTTACAATGACTACAGAATCTGTAAAGTGTGACCCATTTAAAATAGAAAGAACAATGAACAGATACCAACACCAAAATGGCATGTATGCTGGGCATATCAGAGAAAGGTTTTAGAGCAACAACTGTAACTCTGCTCCATCAGGTAAAAGTAAATACTTTTGAAATAAATTTTAAAAATTGAAAATCTCAACAGAGAAATAGAAACTATAAAAGAGAAACAAGCATAAATTTTAAAAACTGAAAAAGTACAAAATATCTCAAAATAAGTGATCGGAAGGATTCAATGGTAAAAATGAAGATGACAGGGAAAAAGTCAGTGAATTTGAAGATAGGTCAATATAAATTACTGAAACCACAGAACAGGAGAAGAAGGCTTAGCAAAAGCATCCAGAGCCCCAGGGGTCTACAGAAAAACGTCAGAAGGTCTAACATAAGTCTAAATGAAATATCAGAGGAGAGGAGAAAGAAAAAGATTGGTACAGATGAAAAATAATTGAAAGGACAATGGCCAAAATTTCCCCAATTTAGTGGAAGACATCAGTTTACAGATCCTAGAACCTCAGTTAATGTCTAGCAAGATAAATTCAAAGAAACTTATATCTAGATACATTATAACCAAACTGATGAAAAAAAGACAGAAAAATCTGGAACCAAAGAGAAAAGTAACCACACACATAGGACAATTGGCATTACCATGGATTTCTTATCAGAAAACTGAGAAGCCAAAAGACTGTGGAACGATGACTTTAAAGTGTTGAAAAGAAAAAAAAATCTAGCCAGAAGTCAATATCTATTGAAAATATCCTTCAGAAATGAAGGTTAGATAAAAACATTTTCATGTAAAAGAAAACTAAGAGCATGTTTTACCTCCAAATCTGCTGAATACTACAGGCAGTTCTCAAAGTTGGAGATACCAGCAGGCAGCTTAGAGCTTCAAAAATGAAGAAAAAGTAGCAGAAATAGCAAGTGTCTGAGTATATAAGAAATATTATTTTTGACCAGGCATGGTAACTCATGCCTGTAATCCCAGCACAGGAGGAGATAGGATCACTTGAGTCTAGGAGTTCAAGACTAGCCTGGGCAACATAGTGAGACACCCATCTCTACAAAAAATTTTAAAAAGTAGCCAGGCACAGTGGTGCAAGTCTATAGTCTCAGCTACTCAGGAGACTGAGGCAGGAGGATCACTTGAGTCTAGGAGTCTGAGGCTGTAGTGACCTTTGATTGTGCCACTGTACTTCAGCCTGAGCCACAAAGTGAGACCCTGACTCTAAAAAAATAGCAAAATAAAATAAAATCTTAATTTTTTTCTTCTAACCGTCTATGGCAGCTGAAGATAACCTAGCCACAAAAATTTGCTCTCCAAATTATATATACACATATTTTATATATACATTTAAACATATAACACATAATGTATATAATGTATAAACTACATAATGCAATATATATTGTTTATAGAGGACAGCCTAAACCACAGTTTGAAGAGAATACAGAAACTACAAAATAACTGCAAATCAAAAGAGGGAAAAACACAGACTCCCTAATGTGATCTCTCAGGCTCTCGCCCCACCTGCAGCCTGATGCAAGGCTTTTGATGCACAAAGGACAACCAAGAACAACTGGGAGACCAACACCAGAGAAGAAGCCTACAGCAGAGTTTAAAATACAGCCAGAAAGCCTGAAATCTGAAAATACTAGGAGAGCATCCAAGCACATCAGTGTACAGTCTACAAGGAAGAGATTTCAAGGTATATGCAATTTAAGGTGGGCAAGCATAATTTAAAAGGACAGACACACTTTTAAAGGGCACTATTTGGGTCGCCACTTACAGAGAAGAGAAAAAAGTTAAAAAGAAGAAGAAACCCTGAGCAACTGAGTAGCAAACAAGAAAGAAAAATAAGAAAAATGGGGACATGCAAGAAAAAGAGAATCACAGAATTAGAGAACTAAAAACTTCCCATCATTACCTAACCAAACCTACTAACCCAGCTCATGTACCTGGACTTTGCAACACTGACAGAAGAGGGTGCTATTAAACTAAGAATCTTATAAACACCCGCAGACCATTAAGAATGAACAAAAGGAAGTTCAGTAAGTCCCTACAAAAATACTGTTCAAAAAAGAGACAAAAAAATTTTACACATATCAACTGCGGAGAATGTTCCCCACCCAAGAAAAACCACTATGAAGCAGAATAAAATGTAAGTCTATGTTGCAAACAAAATTAGATATACTCAAACAAGCATTTGAGCATATGAAAAATCACTTGGAATCAGAAACACAAAATTAAAATAGGATGAACCAGAGAGAGAGAGAGAGAGACAGAGAGAGAGAAACAAATGAAGGGTGCTCATTAACTTAGGAGGGAGATGGAAGAAAAAGACTAAATAATAACAGAAAAGAAGGATAAATTACAAAGAGCACAGGGGAGAATCAACTAAAAGGAAAACTCAAAACGGGCATTAAAGCCAGAAAAATCAGTCAAGAAAATGGGAATAACATCACGAAAAAAGAATAGGAATGAAAGAAGTGAAGATGGAATACAGGCAAAGAAGGAACAATATTTTTATTACTAGGGACCCTGAAGAAGAAAAACCAACAATGTAACAACCTAAAGTTTAAAATTATAATCCAAGTACTTTTCAATTTTAATGTGAGCTCACACACATTGAAAGACTTACCTGAGAAAACTAATCCAAAACAATCCACTCCAAGACATATCCTAGGAAAACTTTAGAATTCAAAGAAAAAGATAAAAATCTAATCAAATCCTCAAGGCTTCCAAGTAAAATGATCAATTAACAACAAAAATTTTTAAAAATTAGACTGGCATCAAGTTTTTAAAACAAACATACTATTAAAACAGCAATAAAATAGCATTTAAAAAATCTCAATAAAATAAAATATAAACCAAGGACTATGTATTCAATGTTCCCTCAAATTCCAAAGCTACAGAAAAACAGTTTTTGACATGCAAAAATTTAGGAAATTCTATCCCCATCAACCCTTTTAGAGGAATCCACTAAAGCAGCCCTAAAGCAGGGCTGGTTTTTTTTTTCCTCCCATAAATAAGCAATGCTTTGCAAGGTCATTTGGTGCTTGTCATAACAACTCTGCTGGAATAGCACAAAAGCTGTCACAGAGGGTACAGAAACAAATGGGCATGGCTGTGTGCCAATAAAACTTTATTTCTACAAACAGGCAGCAGGCTGGGTTTAGCTGGGGGGAGGAGGTATGTAGTCTTCTGACCACTCATTTATTTGCTTTTTTTAATTAGTATAAATTTAAGAGGTACAAGTATAGCTATTTTACATGGATATACTGCCTCGTGGTGAAGTCTGGGCTTTTTAGTATAATCATCACCCAAATAACGTACCCACTAAGTAATTTCTCATCCCTTACCCACCTCTCACTACCCCATCCTTCCCAGTCTCCAGTGTCTATTATTCCACAATCTCTGTCCATGTCTACACATTACTTAGTTCCCTCTTAGTAACTGAGAACATGCAGCATGTGCCTTTCTACTTCTGAGTTATTTCACTTAGGATAACAGCCATGTTGCTGCAAAAGACATCATTTCATTCTTTTTTGGAGGGGGCTAAATAGTATTACATTGTGTGTGGGTATATATACATCACATTTTCTTTATCCAGTAAAGCAACAATTATATTATCTACTAATTTTTTTCTATGTATATAGATATAATACATTGCCTAAGTGGGAATACAGTGGCACAATCATAGCCCACTGCAGCCTCAACCAAATTCTGCCTCAGCCTCCTGAGTAGCTAGGACTACAGGTGTGTGTGTGTGTGTGTGTGTGTGTGTGTGTGTGTGTGTGTGTGTGTGTACCACTATGTCTGACTTTTTTTTTTCTCTCTTTTTTTCTTCAGAGACAGGGTCTCACTATGTTACCCAAGTTGGTCTGGAACTACTGGCCTCAAGAAATCTCTACCACATTAGCCTCCCAAATAGCTTAAAAAATACACAAACACACACACACACATACACACACACATGCATTTTAAAAGGCAGTCAATAGATAAATTAATTGAAATGCCAAAAAAACCCCAAATAACCCAAAAGATGGTAGAAAAGGGAAAACAAAGAAACAAAAACCAGAGTGTACAAACAAAAGTATTATATGGTAGGCCTAAATTCAATTGTATCAATATTTATATTAGATGTTAATAGTCCAGACTGGCACTGTGCAATATGGCAGTTACAAGTCACATGCACTATTTAAATGAAAATTAAATAAATGTTTAAAACTTTAGTTCCCGAATAGTACTGATCACATTTCAAACAATTAATAGACAGAGGTGGCCAGCAGCTATCATAGTGGACATTTCTATCATCGGAAAGTTCTGCTGGACAGTGCTGTTCTGGATATTCCACTTAGAAGGGAAGGAGCAATAGAGTGGATGATAACAAGACTCAAGGTATGCTGCCTGCAGGAGACACATTTTCAATATAAAGACACAGACAGACTTGAAGTGAACACACACAAAAAAGATAACCCATGCCAGCGGTAAGCCTAAGAGGGCTGGAGTAGCTATGTAACGAGGCAAAAGACTTGAAGTGATGCAGACGAACACTGCATAATGGTCCAAGAGCCACTTCTTGGGAAGACAGCACAACTACAAATGCGTATGTGGCTGATAACACAAAACACACTGGGCATAGATTGACAGAACAAAGGGAGAAACAGAAATAGACAATTTTATTGTCACTGTAGGAGATCTTAACATCCTTTCTCAGACCAAACACACCCAATCAGTTAAGACACAAAAAACACAATCACACACCATGATCTAACTGACATTATAAAATAATACATCCAATGACTGCAGAATAGAGTATACACTCTTTTCCATGACATACTCACCAAGAAAGATCATATCTTGGGCCATAAAACAAGTCTCAATGAATTTTAAAAGATCAAAATCACAGAGCCTATTCTCTGATCACAGGAAACCCAAGTCAAACTGAGTGAAAGCACCCAGACAAGCAAAAGGATACATATTACTTGAGTCTTACAAAAAATTCTAGAAAACACAAACTCATCAGTAGGGAGCAGCAGGGAGCAAGCCTGGTGACAGGGCAGAGGGTGTGAGAAGGTATAAAGGGCCCCAGGGCCTTCTGGGATGACGGAACAGTCACGATCTTGACCATGGTGACAGTTCAGACCTGTGTCTGAACTCCCCAGGCTGTGTACTTTATACATGTGAAGTTGACTGTTTATCCATTATACCTCAAAGTTATAAAAATGTTTAATTTTACCAAAATATCAATTTTAACATATGAACTGTAAAAAAATTATGAGGCAAGTGAGAACATTAAATACTGACTGGCTATTCAATACAATGGAAATACTATTAATCCTTTTAAATATAATAATGATTTTGTGAGGGGTTTTTATTTACTGAAATATTCACGAATAAAATTATATTGCCTGGTTTTTGCTTCAAAGTAATTGGGGGTGGGGTAGGAGCAGGTGAAGGCATATTTGAAACACAGATGGCCATGAAGTTAACCCCTGAATGTGGGTGATGGGTACTGGGGTTCACTTGACCAGTCTGTCTACTTTTACTTTTATTTATTTATTCTTTTGAGTTGGAGTCTCACTCTGTCACCCAGGTTGGAGTGCAGTGGCACACTCACAGCCACCCCAGCGCTCATCTGCTGGGCTCCGGTGATCCTTGCACCTCAGCCTTTCAAGTAGCCAGAATTACAGGTGTGTACTACCATCCCCGGCTAATTTTTGTTTTTATTGTAGAGTTGAGGTTTCGCCAAGTTGCCTGGCTGGTCTCAAACCCGCTGGCTCAGACAATCCACTCACCTCGGCCTCCCGAAGTATTGGAATTACAGGCTGAGCCACTGAGCCCAGCCTTTCTGCTTTTATATAGGTTTAAAATTATCATAATAAAAGTTTGCTGAACACACTCATTGTTTAACTTGGTGGGAACAAAACCAGAAACCTAAAGAACACTTCACCTGGAGCCAGCACCAGGTCCCCCCAGAGCTCTGGAGCTGAGCAAGAAACTATCACCAGAGCCCTTCACAGTGAGTGTGTCTGATTGATGGAAAAATAATTACTTTCTTTTAGATCTCTGATCTTTCCTTGTTTCTTAAGGACAAAGCAAGAAATAAAAGAGGTATCAATGTACCCTCTAAGTGTTCTGTTTCAGAATTCAGCTTGAAAATATTTGTTTGCCAGCGCTGGTAGAGGTAAGGTGCCCAGGCTCAGACAGTACAAATCCACTCAACACACAGGCATCTGCAGTCATATTACCAGAGCCAACTGATACACACACATCAGAGATCTTACTTTAAAACAGATTTAATTACCACACAAGATGAGAAATTCAAAATAGGTCATTAGAAGTTGATAATTTTTAGTGACAGGCTATTGAAATTTTTTTGTCCAACTATAAATGTGTATAAATGTGTGTGTGTGTGTGTGTGTGTGTGTGTGTGTATATATATATATATATATATATATATATATATATGTATTTATTTCCTTTGCAAGTGAGTGAAGTTATGTAATAAATTTATGGGGCAAATATAAACACTTTACTGATGTAGTAATAAATCCCAGTGCCCAGGAGTAAAAGCACCACTACCCATCATGGCTCACTACTGGTACTGGCAATTCTGAAAAAGAATTCAGAAAGATAGTTAACATTCTTACCAAAAGCAGTTGAGGATGGGTGATATTTTTGTTGCAATGTCCTTCCTTGACCCAATAAGCTGGCAACCAGGGTCATTGCCCTGGGGGACAGGTGTTTCCCTTGGTCAAGTGAGGCAGAACTTGTTCCACCCACTTTGCAGGCAGCGGTATGCTACTAGTGTTCAACAACAGGCTCCCTGGGGGAAGCCCTGGTCTGCAGCACTAGCCCATTTTCATGGTGTGAATGTCCCTACCAAGGGCAAGGCTAAGACATGACATCACTGAACGTAGGGTGGGGAAGGTGCCCAGTAACATACACACCGTTACGCTGTATTTCCCTCATATAGATACTCAGAAACAAATATTCAAGGTCATGGATAACAGTACAAATGCAGTAAAATAACTAGGAAGTGATGAGTTTGGGGCATTTATACCTTTTGATTTTAATATAATGTACTTTATTATAGACATATAATTTGATTTCTAATAAAGGTTGCAATTCACAACTGGACCCCTAGTTCCTAAACATTTTACAGTCAGCTCCCACGACTGTGTGGGCCAGTTGCAGCTTGCCACAGAATGAGGGCCTGGGATCATGGTGGGCAGAAACGTGGCTTTCCAGGAAGCATACTCAGCTTTGGTACCTCCTCCGTCCCTTCCTGGTGGGACATACTTCCATACCATGCCTGGAGCCTTCACCTCTCTGAACAACCACTTCCGCCAGAGCCTTCCTTATATGGTCACTGTGAGGTGAGATGCTGGTATCAAGCTTCAGCATAGGCTGGACATGGTGAGGCCCTGACAGCTAGTATCAGCTGGACATCACCACACATGCCAACGGCTGTGCAGATGCTAGGGAGATACAGCCACAGTGGACACATGGGACTACCCCCGCACCCAGGGCAAGGGACCACACACAGAGCTGCAGGAAGCCACACAACTCCCTAGGGCTGGCTCTACCTGCCAAGGAAAGAGCTCTGGAGTCAGAATGATCCTGGACAAAGATCGCTTCAACAAAACAACTTGCCCAGCAGTAGGGGCACCTCAGGATGGATAGGAAAAGTCACTCCAGGCTGTCAGTCAGTGTGCTCATGTCACAGCTGGCTGGAAACACACCTCTGTCATACATGAATGCAAACCCAGGGAAGGAACATTCTCAGGCCACCAGGCAGGGCTGTGGGCAGACACAGGCCTCCATGATGGCACACGTCTCTGTCAACAAATCTGAGCTTCTACTCAGCAGTGTGCATGCACCCTGTGTGACAAGGACGTTGGCATGTGCCCACCTTGGGACAGTGGGGGAAGGTATGCCCAAAGCTGTACATTTTCTTGATCAAAATTCTTCAGAAAAAAGGAGCTGCTTCTAACTTAAAGAAAAATAAAGCAACTGATAAAAACATGGGCTCTTTTATCAGAGCTTTCTTGAACTCTGTGTTTCACAGGAAGACTCAAGAAAAATATTTAGGAAAACAGTGAGTTGGAAATTTTGGCAAGAAAGCATAGGGAATAAAAAAAAAAAAAAAAAACAGACACGGGTTAGTGTACAACCAACCAAACAACAAGCAGTTCCCCCTGTTTCTAACATGAGAGGAGGCCTGGTCAAGACGGCCACACTCAGTTCCCAGGAACCAAGCAGCTCGGCCCTGCCCAGGCCACGTCCCTCTGCACGGCCAAGAGTTGGTGCTAAAAATAGTAACATCCAGGCCTTGTTAGGCTTCCTCCAAGAGGAGCATCTGAGTGACCTAAAAAGGAATTACATCCTGCACGCCACACCAGTGGGAGCCTGATGCCAAGATAAGGAGCACAGGGGTACGGAGGAATTCTTGAAAGCAAGAGCCAACTACTATTCACCAAGGATGCCTAAAAACAACCTGATTAAAGTCCCCTCTGCCCAGCCCTGGCCTGAGTGGGGGTTCTCCTCTCCAGTCCCCCTTCAGGGCTGGGCTGGGGCTGCAATGGGTGCTGTGGCCCCAGGAGGAACCCTTTTGTGACTGACTAGATCCAGTTCCTGTGTGCCCCTATTCAGATTATCTCCTTGGGAAGGCCAGGCCCTGGCACAGCCAAGAGGACTGACCAGGGTGCTGTGGCCAGCTATGGGCAGCAGGCATGTTCTTCTCACTGCCTGCACACAGGACGTGTGAGTTTCCATGACCTCACTGGCAGGCAGCGTGGCCAGCTCATCTGATAGGGAGCTGCTTCTCCTTGGCCTTATGTGGGCCTGGGCACTGTGGGGACAGGTGCTGGGCCCAGCTGTCTAAACCAAAGCATGGTTTGGGGTTTTCTTGTGAAATCATGGGCTCTGCCACACCCACAGGCCACGCTGCCCACGAGCAACAGCCTCCCTGCAAAGACAGGGCAAGCAGTTCAGACTAGACAGGACAGCCTAGCAAAGAAGCCCTGGGAGGAAGCAGGAACAGAGAGCCCGGTTCAATTTTAACAAAACCTTTCCCTCTGGGACATAAAAACTCTAGATGTTATAATCCCTGCACCTTGGGAGGCCAAGGAGAGTGGATTGCCTGACCCCACAGGTTCAAGACCAGCCCAGACAACTTGGTGAGACCTCATCTCTACAATAAATAAAAAAAAATTAGCCAGGCATGGTAGCATGCGCCTGTAGTTCTGGCTACTTGGAAGGCTGAGGTTGAAGGATTGCTGAAGCCCAGCAGGTCGACACTGGGGTGGCCGTGAGTATGCCACTGCACTCTAGCCTGGACTACAGAGGGAGACTCCAACTCAAAAAAACAAAACAAAACACAAAAAACTCTAGATGGACAAATCTATTTTAATTTAAGAAGCGTCCCCCTTCTGACTGAGGTGGAAACAAGACTAAATTGAAGGCACACCAGATGCCAAGTGAGGCTGAGGCCCCTGGGTTCACCTGGCTTCCGCAGCGTTCGAGGAGCCAGAGGCAGTTGCAGCATCACGGGCACATGCAAAAGATGCCTGGAACACCCCCTGGAAGCCTCTTTCACAGAGCCAGCCCAACATGCAGCTTTTCACGACGGCCCCCTTTCAGTGATAGCCATTTCTAGCTCACAGGGGCCATGATGCTTGGAAGAAAAGGGAGTCTCTGGGGCCCTTAGCCCAGCTTAAAGGCCCACAAAGCCTTGACTCAGCTCCCTTCCTGGCCCCTCGCAGCACCCTAGTGATGGTCTGGCCCTATAGCAGCAGCCTAGCTCCCTCCCACCTTCCCCAGTTCTCCCTTTCCATAGGGCCCACCTAGAAAGCCACCCAAGTCAGCACCTTCCTGAACCCTGCTCAGTCAGCACCTTCCTGAACCCTGCTCAGTAGGACCCACCCGGGCTCAGCAAACGCTTTTGTCTCTTTCCCCTTCCTGGGCTCAAGGATTGCCTGAGGTTCTCATTCGGAGCTCTTCTCAGCTGTGCGGCCAGGAACCCTCTCCGACATCTCCCCCTTGTAGGGTATGCGTGCCCTGCCCTGCCTGGCAGTCCAGCCAAACCCTGAGGGGCCCCAAGCTATCCCGCTCTTCCCTACCACAGCAGATGACCTGCCACCTGGAGGAGGAGGTCCAGCTCCCATCCCAGGGTCTCCCCAGGTCTCCCATGTTCTTCTCAGTCCAGCAGCCAGGGGAGGCCCGTGGAAGAGCTGCAACAGGTGAGGCTCCTCCCACTTCTGTCATTCCCCCACCACACCCCTAGTCCATCCATGGGCTCCTGAGTCTCTCTACCAGCAGCTTGCTCTGCCCTCCCGAAAGGACTCACCTGCTAGGAGACCCTGCCTCCTCCCCAGTTCCCACGGATCAGTTGCCAGCATGGGCACTGGAGTGCAGTAATGGGCTCACATCCTGCCACGAGGGCCACTCAGCTGTGGACCCTCAGCACGCCGCCTCATCTCTTTAAACCTCAATGTTCTCATCTGCAAAGTGGAGTGTGAGGAGCAGCCACAGCACGGAGGAGTCCAGACAATGCTGGAGAGAAGCAGCGACCAGTCCGGTGGCCACCAAGCGTCCACTCCCCAGCAGCATCACTGGTTCTGGAAACCAGAGATTTCTAGAAAGTGGAGGACAAAAAGGAGCCGCATGTTCAGATCACCTGTTGCCCTGCAGCCAATCTTTCCCTACGAATATGGACAGAACATAACTGCCTTCAAATATCTACAGTGGGTACTGTATTTTACCTTAGGCTGTTTTCCCACACCAGTAGAAGTTCAGGAACACACGAATGCACAGCTACAGGACGACTGCTCTCGATGGACCAGACCATTCACAGCCTGAAGCTGGGCAGGAGGCACACAGCAGTCCGTCGGCACAACAGCTGGGCAGGTGCATAAGGGTGTGCATTTGTGGAGATTCATTTAGGGGTCAGAAGAACAAGTCTGAGGCTCCTCCTGTATACACCGCACACTTTCCAAAAGGGACTTTGCGGCACCGGGGATGCGGCATCACTTACTGGGTGGCCAGACTCACCCCTCTGCATCTAAGAGGCAAAGAATGGGAACTCCCTCTGTGGCTTCAGTTGCAGGAGAGAAGGAACGAATGTGGCTGAGATGCTCCCTGGCCCCCGCCTGCCTTCTCGCCCACCATCCACAGCGGCGCTGCAGCCACTGCACACGGAGACATGCTGCTGACTGTCAACACCCCCGACTCCAAAGACAGTACTAGACACAGACGAACTATTCCATTGACACTTGCATATTGATCACATATTAAAATGATACCGTGTGGATATACTGGGTTTAATAAAATATATTATTAAAATTAATTTCACCTATTTCTCTTTGCTTTTTTAAGTGTGGCTTTTTAAATACTTTTAAATTCTATATGTACATCACATGCTATTTCTTATAGATGGTGTTGAGCTAGATCTTGAAAATAGGCCTTTGACCATTTTTCTACTGGAATTTTATATATTCTCTTTCACTTATAAGAGCTCTTTATAATTTTTTTTTAAGTAGCCTGTTGTCATTTTTTAAATGTATTCCCAGTCTGTCTTTTAATAACATCTAAACTTTAAGAACCTTAAAAAAAAACTGCCAGTTTTATTTAGTCAAATCTATCAGTCTTTTCCTCTATAATTTGTCCAACTATATTTGGAACTTGGAAAAGCCTTCCCCATCCAGAAAGGAAATAAACAGTCAGCTACATTTCCTTCTGTGTGTTCCCCACGCCCCAAGAGCATGCCTGGAGGGGCGAGACAGGAGCAGTCACCCAGTGCAGCAAGCACCCTGAGTGCCCCACTGCTCACAGGGGCTCAACATTCTAACAGCAGCTACCATTTCCTGAACAGCACCACCTGCCAGGTAGAACCCACAGGCACCTCACTTCAATAACTCCATTATTCCTTACAATCACCTTCAGATGTGGGGCCCATCATCATCAGGAAGGAGAGGCACAAAGAAGTTAAGTAATCCCAGCACTTTGGGAGGCCGAGGCGAGTGGATTGCCTGAGCCCGTGGGTTCGAGACCCAGCCAAGCAACTTGGCAAGACCTTGTCTCTACATTAAAAATAAAAAATTAGCCGGGTCTGGTAGCGCGTGCCTGTAATTCCAGCTACTTGGAAGGCTGAGGCAGAAGGATCGTCAGAGCCCAGCAGGTCAAGGATGCGGTGGCCGGGAGCGTGCCACTGCACTCCAGTGTGGGTGATAGAGTGAGACTCCAACTCAAAAAACAAAAAAAGTAGCTTGCTGGGCGTCACACAATAGGGGTAGGGGGAGCCCACCCCCTCAGTCTCCGGGGTTTATGGAGTTTACGACTCTAGGCTATGCAGCCTCAACTGGGTTGGTGAGAAAGGGTCTGAACTTTATCAGACAAATAAGGATTATACTGTCTTTCACAGAAAATAAGATACAGCTGGAGGAGATCTGTTCAGAATTTTCTCTTTGAGGTTAATTTCCACACTTGAGCCTAACTCTATTTCCTTTTACCAAGAGCATATTTAAGACTGCTAATCAGAACAATGTACTGTATACACACTTGACAACAGCAGCAATGGAATTAAGCAAATGTCAACAATAAAGTCTCCAAATCAGATAAACATACCCCCTTCTCCTCTTTCTCTCCATATCCTATGCTGTCACTCAGTCGGGGGCACCTCCCAGGCAGCTCTCCAGAGCCACTAACTCCTTCCCAACCCATCTTCCATTTCCAACCAAGGTCTTCACAACCTGTCAGTGACTGAGGACACAGGGAGCAGAAGGCCCTGCGGGAACTGCCTGCCCGTGTCCTCTGTTTCAGCCCTCGCTACAATCCCAGCCATCCCACACCCCCAGTCCCGAAGAAACACTGGGCTTGCTGCTTCACTACTGTTATTCCAGGTAGGGGTTTCTTTCAGCTCTCATTCTCTCACTCATTTCACTGGGGACACAGAGGGAGCCAGGACAGACCAGAGCACCCACTTCTGGGGGGGTATGGCACTGGGTGAGATAGCCACTGAGGACAGCCACAGGCCTTCAGGGGGTCAGGCCCAGCACTGCTAGCCCCACTGACCTCCAGACCCACCTGCACAGTGGCCAGGGCTGACCATTTCAGGACAGAGGTGAAGCCGGCAGTATCTCCCAGCCTCAGTTTCCCCTTTGGGCCTCCTGGTAGCACTTGGGACGAGAACAGCCTGCCTGCCCTTAGCCCCTGTCCTGGTCAGCTCGGGCAGCCATAACAAAACCAGACCGGGGACTTAACAGACATGTATTTCTCACTGTTCCAGAGGATGAAGTCCAAGATGCCAATTGAGCTGGTTCCTGGGGAGGGTGAATCCTGGCTTATAGATGCCGCCTTTGCACTGTGTCCTCACATGGTAGAGAGAGCCTGTTCTAGTGTCTCTTCTTACAAGGGCACTAAACCCATCGTGGGGCCCCACCCTCAGGACCTCATCTAATCTAATCGCATCCCAGAGAGCCCACCTCCTGATACCATCACATTGGGGGTTAAGACTCCAACAGATAAATCTGGGGGGGACACAATTCAGTCCACCGCAGCAGACAAGCTGCAGTCATGCAAACTCCAGTGGAGCAAATGACCCTTCATGGGCGGCTGGGTATGAGCTATGAGAACTCTCAATTGGAACATTTCCAGTGAGAGGTTTCCCAGAGTCACTGTGGAATCACTCGGACAACTGTGAGGATGGATTGCCAACAGTGCACAGCAAAGACTACTAATGTCTGCATCATCTCATAGCAAGCTTCCACCTTCTATGAAGAACATATATGTCAGCTAATATAAACACCAAAATCAGCCTCGTAGACAGTTATAGAGAGCTCTGTGCACACCAACAAAAACTCATTAGAACAGTGAGGGAAAGAACTGCACGTGGGCCTGACAGTGTCTAACACATTTGCTCCCTGGCTTATACATTACTACAAGGCATTTACCACCTCAGGGAGCAGAAGCAGAAAGGACAACACCGAATGTGGCCTGGGGATGAGCAACCAGAACTCCCACCTGCTGACCGCAGGCGGCAACAAGGCCCCTCCCAGGGGCAGTTTCTTAAAACCTTCGAAACACACCCACCCTGCAGCCAGCAGCTCTCCCACAGGCACGGACCCAGGCGGGATGAAAGCATGTGTCCACAGCAAGCCTGCCTACCCGTGTCTGCAGCAGCTTTGGTCATCAGGGCAAACGGATGCAGCCCAGGGGTCATGGAGAGGAGAGGGGAGAGTGAAGGGCAGGCACCAAATGGCAGAATCCTGGGTCCCGTGCCCTAGGAGAAGGAGCTTCGGCGTGCACGGCATATGGGATAATCTCAAAATACTCGGCAGAGGGAAAGTAAGCAGAAAGATGTGCCGTGCACCCCGAGGGTCTCAGTCGTGTGAAGTTTTGGAAAGCGCCAAGGAGATCTGCGGTGCACTGAGAGGTGAGGCTGACAGGGAAAGGAAGATGGAAACGCTCCATCCTGTGGGGCAGGCGCCATGAATGTGTATGCATTTGTCAAAACCGAAAAAAAATGTGCACCAAAGATCAATGCATTTCACTGTGTGTAAGTTATTCCTCAAGCTTAAAGAACACAAAACCAAAAAAACCTCAGTGAAAACAAACACTGCACACACACAGAGGAGACCTGCCAAGCCCCATAGAGTAGCAGCCTCGGGTCAGGGGAAGGCCAAGAGGGGACAACATCTTTCACTCCAGGACCAGCCTGCTCCTGTGCAAAACCCAGGTGGGGGCACTTCCCTAATCTCAGTCAAAGAAAGGAATGAGAGTAACAAGGCCTGACTCTTGCCATGAAGCCTCTGTACTGGCCAAGAGTCATACACACCCCCTCAACAGAAGCCCTCGTGTCCCTGGTCTTGCCCCTCGCTGCCCCTCCAGGCCGACTGCCAGCCAGTCTGAGACCCTTTTGCCTCAAGACTCGCTGAAGCCTCCCTCCAAGTCTCCTGCTCACTCCCCATCTGGCTTTTCCTGCACCTCCTGGATGAACCACTTTCACTGGAATCCTTGTCTCGGGGGGTGTGTTGGGAGATCCCAAACCAAGACAAGAATATTAACTGACTGCCTCCTACTCAGGCTGAGCAGTGACCTAGAAGCTGGAAAATGAGGTCAGGAAATTATATGGTAAGTCAGAAAGATACAGAGCAAGAAAGAAGAAGAAGACGGGAAGATGATAGCAGTGGGGGGATCAGAGAGTCAGGGAGGCGATTTGAAATAGGCAATCGGGTAAAGCCTCAGAGGCCGAGCCACGTGAGGAGCAAGCAATACAGACACACAGGAGAAGAGGGCCCATCAGACGTGCCAAGGTCCTAAGGCCAGATAAGAAAGAAAACTAGGAGAAAGGAGGGAATAGAGGAGGGGTCGCAGGACTCCAAGGCCACAGCGAGGACCTGGGTCCACTCGGGCTCTGTGAAGTCTGAGGAATCCACAGCAGGAGCAGAAGGCCTCTGCAACAAACTAGGGAGAGCAGACTGAGCCATGGACAGGATGGTAGCAGTGATGGCAATGAAAGCCAGATTCCAGAGAGTCTCTGAGGATAGTAGGCCACCATCTGCTGACACATGGGGTGTGAGACAGGAGAGACAGAGATGCCACAGTTTGGGCCCAAGTGCAGAGACTGCAGAGCTTGTGGGGCATGAGGGTGAGGCAGGGCAAGCTGGGGTGGAGGCATGGGCCAGAGGATGGAGAAGCCCCATTAGACATTCTAATACTGAGGGGTCCACAGGACATCCATGTCAAGCAGGCCGCTGGAGTCAAGAGTCTGGAAAGAAAGGTGGGGTCCAGGCTTGAGGAGAACACAAGGAGTCCTAAGCATTCGTGAAGGGGATCCTAACACCCACGGCTGGACAAGGAGAGAGCACACCGGAGTCCTAGGCACCCCACCAAATGGGAAGGAGAAGAACCGGACAGAAGACAAAAGGAGCCACTAGAGGAGAGTGTGCATTTCCCCAAGCACCAGATGTGTGCAGGCGTGCAACCGGCATCACAGCCACAACCCCAACAGTGAACTCACACCTCAAAGCCTCCCCAGTTCTCCCGTATAAGCAACTCCTCCAAAGACTCTAGGTCCCTAAATGCTGGAGCACTCCTGCCCCCATAGTCCTGCCTCTTCCACACATCACATAAATGGAATCATACAGCAAAGGCAGGGATGACAAACAAAGCAGCCATAAAAATTGGCTTTAGGTTTCTGTGTAAACATGTCTTCATGTAAGTGGGTAAAAGAGACAGGAGTGGGGTTCGTGGCTCACGTGGCAGCTACATTAAACATGTAAGAAACTGACAGAATTTTAAGAAACTGACAGTCTTTCTCCGATGGCCATACCATTCTGCAGTGCCCCCAGCAGGTATGAGACTTCCACAGGCACTGCTGCTTTTTTTTATCCATACTAGGTATTGTCAGGGTTTTTTTGTATGTTGTTTTGTTTTCAGTTTTGGCCAATCTAATAGATATGTACTGATTACATTACTTATGTTTGAATTTGCATTTCCCGAATGACTTGGGATGAGCATCTTTGCATGTGCTTATCTGCCATTTGTATATCTTCTTTGGTGAAGTGTCTATTAACATATATTGCCTATTTTTAAATTGGGTTATTTGTTTTCTTTGTATATTCTAGATAAAAGTCCTTTATCAAATATGTGACTTGCAAATATTTTCCTCCAATCTGTGACATGTCTTTTTCATTATTTTAACAGTGTCTTACAAGAGCAGAGGTTCCTAATTATGATAAAATCTAATTTATCAATGTTTTTCTTTTACAAATTGTGCTTTCACTGTTGTGTCTAAGAAATCTTTGCCTAATTCAAGGCCATAAAGATTTTCTCTTAAGTTTCCCTCTAGTAACTTTATAGTTTTAAGTTGTAAATTTAGACCTATGGCCAATTTTGAGTTAATTTCTGTGTATGGTACAAAGTATGAAAATTATCAACTTTTTAGCATTTGGATGTCCAATCCCACATCACTTATTGAAAAAGCTGTCCTTTTTCCAGTAAATTGCTTTATATCTCTGTCAATCATGATTGTATTTGTGGGTCTATTTCTCCATCTCTTTTCTATTCCACTGTTCTATATCTCTGTACTTTTACCAAGAAGACACTGTCATGACTGCTATAGTTTTATGGTGTGTCTTGAAATCTGAACATGAGTACCCAAATTTAGTTTGATTTTTCTTAACTGTTCTAGCTGTTCTAGTTCCTTTGCTTTCCCAAAGCAAAGGAACTAGAATCATCTTGTAGACTTCCACCAAAAAATCCTGCTGAGATCTTGGTTGAAACTGCATTAAGTCAGGAAATCAGTTAGTAGAGAATTAACATGTTAACATAATTGAGTCTTCCAATCCATGAAAATGGTATCTCTCTCAAGTTCTTTATATCTTCTCTAATGTCTTTCATCAATGTTTCATAGTTTTCAGTATACAGATATTGACATATTTTATTAAGTTTACATCCAATTATTTCATTTTACTGCTATTATAAATTTTATTTCTTAAATTAAGTTTCCAGTTTTCCATAGCTAATATAAAAAAGATATTTTCATACTGCTCATGTATGTTGAAAATGAAATAAATTCACTTAATAGTAACATAGCTTGTGTGGATTATTTATGATTTTTTAAAAATACCTAGTCATATCTTATGCCAAGAAGAGGAGTTTTACTTCTTCCTTTCAAATCTGTATGAATTTTGTTTCCTTCTTGCTCTGTTGCACTGGCTAGGACCTTTGGTGCCATACTGAATAGCAGAGGTAAGACCAGGCAGCCTTGCCCCATTCCCAGTCTGCAGGTAAAGAACCATTCTATCTTTCGCCATTAAATATGACGTAACCTATGGGGCTCTGAAGATGCTCTTCATGGGCTGAGGATATTCTTTTCTATTCTCAGTTCTCTAAGAGTTTTTATCAGAAATGGTTACAGAATTTTATTGAGTGCTTTTTTTATATCTATTGAGATGATCATATAGTTTTTCTTGTTCAGTTAGTTGACATGATAAATTCTATTGATTGATTTTTTTTGACTGTTAAACCAGCCTTGCATTCCTTGGTCATTACACACATATATATGTTTGTATGCATGTGTTTATATGTATATGTGTTTATATTGGTTTATATATTTGATTTGGTAAATTTTAGATAATTTCTGCATTTATTTTTCATGAAGGATATTGATCTGTATTTCTCTAATGCTCATTTCACAGAATGAGTCAGGAAGTATCATCTGGGATTGAATCCTCTTGGAAATTTCTGTACAATTGCTATTATTTCTTACCTAAATGTTTGATAGAATTCACCAGTGAAGCCATCTGGGCCTGGAGGGTGTCTTCTGGTTTTAGTTTAAGATGAAAGGTAAATCTGGTACCTATTATTCCATGTCAGGAAAAATTATAACTTAATAGGTATAGGGCTACTGAGTTTATTTATTCCTGCTTGATACTTCTGTTTTTCCAAAAATATGTTCCCTTTGAATAAAGTTTCCAATTTATTGGCATAAATTTGTTAATGGTATTTCTCTCATTCCCTTTTTGTTGCCTATAGGATTTTAAGGGATTATGTAAAATTTCCAACATTGGTAATTTTTGTCTTATACCTTCAGAATACTAGACATAGTAGAGCAAATTAAGCCGAAAGTAACCAAAAGAAAGGAAAAAATAAAGAGCAAAATCAGTGAAAGAGAAAACAGAAAGACAACAGACACAATCAATAAAACCAAAAGCAGATTCTTCAAAATGATAAACTGACAAATGCCTAACAATACTAGTGACTGGTTTTTCTCCTCATCATGGATCATACTTTCCTGCTCTTGTACCTGTCTAATAATTTTTTGTTGGATGCTAGAAATTGTAAACTTTATCTTGTTGGACACTGGCCTGGACATTCTCTCTAGGCCATCAACTGGGGCAACTACAGGGCTCACGGCTCTTTTTCTCCTTTCTCAGGGATTGTTGTCCTATACTGCCTGTTCTCTAATGCTTAAAACACACTGTTTCTATCTTCTTTTTTTTTGAGTTGGAGCCTCACTCTGTCACCCAGAGTTGGAGCCTCACACTGCATCTAGAGTGCAGTGGCATGCTCATGGCCACCACAGCCTTGACCTGCTGGGTTCAGGCAACCCTTCTACCTCAGCCTTCCGAGTAACTGGAATTACAGGCATGCGCCACCATGCCCAGCTAATTTTTTATTTATTGTAGAGATGTGGTCTCGCCAAGTTGCCCAGGGTGGTCTCAAACCCACGTGCTCAGGCAATTCTCTCACCTCAGCCTCCCAAAGTGCTGGGATTATAGACATGAGCCACCGCGCCTGGTCAAGCACACTGTTTCATATATTTTTTTCTGGTTTTAGTTTAAGATGAAAGGTAAATCTGGTACCTATTATTCCATGTCAGGAAAAAATTGTGAAAGACTTCAAAATGTGCAAAAATGAATGTTCTGTGTAGCTCACCTATTTGGGTTATCCCTACCTTCAGTTTTCTCTGAGCTATGTTACAACTCTGTAAGTTTAAAAACTACTGGTAAAACACATGATTCCTGACCACAAAAATGCACTGTGTCTGATGAAATGCAGTGGATTACTACCCTGTGGACACTGGTCAGTTTTGTATCTATTAAGTCATCTATTAATCCATTTTAGCATTGCTGATGGGAGAATCTATTTGTCTGCATTCTGGAATCTTCTTTAAACCAGTTCTATGTCTTACTGATTCTCACTGACAAAAAAAAAATCTATTATCTCAATTAAAAAAAACTTTATTACAAGCTCATTTATATTTGTATGACAGTCAACATCATAACCTATTTTAAAATGTATCCTCAGCATTTGCATAAACAAACTTTAAGCAACATAAGAGTTTACCACAGAAAAACAACTTTAAAAAAATGAAGGCAGCCATACAATGAAATACTCTGAAACTAGTAAAACAAGAGTATACATTAATTCACACAGAACTATTTCCAAGTTTAAGAGAAAGAAAGAGAGAAAGGGAGAGGGAAGGGGGGCAATGAGGGAGAGAAGAGGGAGGAGCAAGGGGAAAGAGAGAAAAAGAAAGGGGGAGGGAGGGGGAGGAGAGTAAGTTGTAAAAACATCTATCTGTGATCTATTCAGGGAAGGCACATTTCCCTATAGACAGACACATATTACAGGATGTGTCCATTGAGTTAGAGGTAGAATTAGGGGTGGAGGGAGTATTTCTTTATACATATCTGCTTTGTTCAATGTCCTCAAAATGCTATTCAACAATTACCTGCTCCACACACGTCACTTGCCAGATGCAGTCAGGTGCTCAGGACACAGCGACGAGCTTATGCGCAAGTACACAGTCTTTGTCCACAGGAAACAAGTTAGGACAGATATCCTAGCTACCCTACCTGCACAGTCAGAAGAATCAAGCTCAGCACTGACCAGCACAGGCAGAGAGGCTGCTCCTCCTCACCCTTCAGGTCCCAGGTCAGACTTACCAGAGGCCTTCCCTGATCACCCCACAAAAAGCGCTCTGCTTTCTCCTTGCCCCAGTAGTTCTTCTCCTTTACCCCAATCCCCACCAGACAGAAACTCCAGAGAGCAAGGAGTCTGACCCCTTCACTGCAGGCTCCCAGAACCTTCCATGGTGCTGGCACCACCCAAGTGTGCCACAGCTGTGTTGAATGAATATGTGGATAAAAGAGTGAATGAATAGAGGCATTTGGCTCTAAATTTATTGTGGGGTGTATTTGCAATACTGTTGCTGCATACCACACACCACACTAGATATGTGAAGGTGAGGTTCCATGCTCCCTTGATTCTCACTATTTAAAATATGAGCACTTCACTAAACATTTCAGAGCCAACTGCAGGGAGAGGAAGACCAACGGACTGCATATTCATTTCCATCTCCCTCTTTTCCAGGCAAGGGGCACAGGAACCTGGACGGGCCTCACTTTTTTTCCAAAGCAAGTGTGCATGCAGTCATGGCCACACAACAGAGTAATAGGAAGGGGCCATGCAGAGTCACACTGTGTCCCAGCATCAGCAAGACACATCTTGGAATGTCGCCAAGGGCCTGATGCAGGAGGCAGGCATCCAGAATAGACAAGTCAAGCAACAGATACAAGGAACGAGACAGTGGTCACACCAGCATTAGATCTGTCCAGCTTACCACTTGTCCGAAGTGGGGTTCTCACCTACTCTCAATTCCTCAGAGGACCTCCAGGCCGACGGCCCCATATGCTGAGATGCCAGTCAAACAGCAAGGATTGGGAACCAAATGGGGTCAGGCTGTCATCTATCCTGGCCCTGCCTCCCATGAACAAGGTGACAGGGGCCTATCGCTTCATGGCTCTGCCACCAGGAGACCAAGAATCCTCACAGGACCACCTCACAGGGTGCTGCCTGAAGATCTACAGGATGATGGGGAAAGAGGGAACCTGCAGAATCTTCCTACAAAGGTTTGAGGGGCTGGGCAGGGGTGATCTGGGACACCAAGCCTGAGGCTACAGGAGAGGCCCCACTTGCTTTCCCCAAGGACCTCTCCTTGAAGACAGCCCGCCTCACTGGAACAGGACCTCAGACCAAAAAGCGCAGAATCCCCAGTGCTCCCCAGGATGGTCACCACCAGGACATGTCCCAGTTACCGGCCACTCCTGGATGTGCCCATGAGGAATCTCAAACTCCAGCGTCCTCAGTTATCCACCAAACCCTCCGTTTTAGAAAGAAAACAAACAAAGCTACAGTTTAACATAGCAGTTGCTTTTGCCAAAAATAACACAAACGCAGAAAGCCTAGAGAGCGGAATCTGGGCTCCGGCCACAAGCCAGCACCTAAAGCCAAAGGCACGCACAAAGCCAGGCAGGCAAGGAGAGCCCTTCAAGCCTGTCCAACTGTCCCCAATAGGCACACAGCCTGGAAAAGAGACCACACCTGGCCCCAAACAACCAGCACTCAGCTTGTAGCTGACCCTGGAGACCATTTCTGGCTGATCTAGGCTCTAGCACTTTCTTCCCCAAACCCTCAAAATTAGATTCCTAACTCAACAATTCAGAAAAAATTTTAAAAAGGGCTCACTGACCAATATAAAAAAAACTGATCTCATTTCTCTAACTCAGAACTCCTCTCTGAAAGGACTTCACCCCTGTCCACCTCACCACTCAAGCCCTCCTCTGACAAGACTCTCCCCCTGCCCACTTTACCCCCAGACCCTCCTCTGACAGGGCGTCCCCCTCACCCACCTCACCACCCAGACCCTTACCTGACAGGGCTTCCCCACTGCCCATCTCACCTCCCAGACCTTCATCTGACAGGGCCTCTCCTCTGTCCACCTCACCACCCAGACACTCCTCTGACAGGGTCTCTCCCCTACCTACCTCACCAGAGAGACCCTCATCTGACAGGGTCTCCCCCCCCTCTTCACCACTTAGACCCTCCTCTGACAGGGCCTCCCCTGCCCACCTTACCACCCAGACCCTCCTCTGACGGAGCCTCCCTCCTGTCCACCTGACTACCCACACCCTCCCCTGACAAGGCTTCTCTCCTACCCAACTCACTAGCTGACATCGTTCCCCTGACCACCAACCTCTCTCTATCTCCATCTCAAAGAACTCTCTGTCCAGAATCTTCCTCCTGTTCCCTGGCTGCTCTCCCAGGGATGTGCCTGCCGATCTTACACCTCCCAGAAGCAGTCAAAATCCCTGGGGACAAGAGCTTCATCAATGTCTGAAGGTGAGCGAAGGACACCACATATCCAGACAAATACATCTATCTGGCGGGCCACTCGGAGCACAGCGGAGGGGCTGCCCAGCCCATCCTCTGTATCCTATGGGATGTGGACAGCTCAAACCCGGCTGACAGGATACCTGGCCATCCCCACATTACCCGGCACAGACTGCAACCCCCAGAGTAGCCCTGGGCTCCCCGCTCCACCCACACCCTCCAGCAAGCGGGCCTGGTTCACAGGCAGAGATGCCCCTAGCAGGCCCTCTGGGTCCATTTCACCCACATATGCTCAGGTCACATGGCCCAGGACTGGTACCCCATACAGGGCAGTCCAGGACACAGCCCAACCTGCACTAGGTCACCCTGGTGACCCCCTCAGTCCCTCAGATGTCAGACTAGCAGACTCTGAGGCCAGGAGGAGGGGAGGCTCAGGCCATCCCCCAACATCTGCCACCACCTTCTGATCACAAGTACACCCCACGGACACAACAGAGCTGCAGGAGAACAGGGGCTTCGGGATTTGGAGGCCAAATACAAGGAGGAAGACTGCTGGGGGTGGGAGGGTGGGGACATAGCTGCCTTTTCTGTCACTCATAGGTGGGGCTCTGTTGCCCTCCATGGAGCAGGAGGAGAAGAGACCTTTCAGGCCCCAGGAAGAATTTGGTCAGCACCTGGTGTGGCGAGTCAACATGGTTGGAGACAGTCATTGCTGAGGAGTCGGAGTTTATCACGGCTGTAGTACACCATCAGAAATTGGGCGTCAGGCCCAGGGCACCACAAACGTTTCCCAAAATAGCACTCTGCGGGGTATCACCAGCCTTACTGGGATCAAATTAAAATATGACAAGGATAAAACAAACCAGGAAAAGAGCAGTGACAGTGTCCAGATAAGCCAAAGGAAAAACATGAAATCACAAGGGTGGATTCTGATTTCAACCACAAATGTGGCAGGTCCTACTCCTGGGCTGTCACACACGAAACATTCACTAAATGAATACCCGTAAAAGAGAAAACAAGCGCAGGGACATGGAGCTCCCTGAAAGGCACATGCAGTGAGGACCCTGCCGTGCTGAGCAAACCCGTCCCACCAACGACTCCTGCCTGGGGAGAGGGACAGCTGGCAGGGCCCACTGCGTGTGGTCAGCACAAAGGGAACAAGCGTGCTCCAGGCAGGGGTGGCAGAGTGTGGCGGGGGCAGCTTCAGTTCTTGAGGCATCCTCGGACTTCAAACAGGTGCTGAGCAGACTGTGGCCAATACATTATAATTCATCCTTTAATAAATTCATTGTATCTAATCTTTTGATTTATACATATTTCATGTTTTAAAAGAGAAAAATATTTATCTCATTTGCACACCTGACCAAAGAACTCCACAAAGAGAGGTGTTAGTTCTCTAGAAAAACAGCATCCCCGTTACATGGTTGTTGGGTATGTGCACACACACGTGCACTCCTACTGCCACAGACATGTTCACACACATGGCCGTCCTTTGGCATGACCTGGACATGGGTTGCAGAAGCACCCATTTCACTCTTGTTGGCATTACAACGTGGGAACACTGATGGGCCAGGCACAGATTACCTGCGAGTGCAGAGGCCCCCCCAGGCCTCCCAGCTGTCCCACGGCTCTGCCCCTGGCCCAGCCCCTCATCCACCCCCCACCCTCACGAGACAGTCCCTTCATAGTCAAACCCAACCAGGTGGGAAGTGCAACTGCACACCCCCTGTATGCTGCTGCCAGGAAACCCAAGGCAGCCTCACAGGGTCCTTGGGCCTCCACTCACCTGGCCAAGGCCATCTCCACCTAACAGCCAAAGCAATCTGGGAAACACGAATCGCCTCCAGTCACCAGCTCAGCCCCTGCTCCACTGTCCAGGCAGGCTCCACTGTCCAGGCAGGCTGCCCACCCTACACTAGCCTCTCTGTGGCTCCCCTGCTGGGCCTGGACACTGCCACGCCCATGGTCATGCAGCCCTTCTCACCCACTAAACCTCCCCTAAACATTCCCTCCTCAGAGCAACCTCTCACACCACACCATCTGGCCCCCTGCACACTCAGCCACCAGAGAATCCAGGTGGCTCCTTGCTGGCCAGTCACCTGATTCCTGCTCCTAAGATGTATGTCTGGGAAGCACAGATTTGCCTGGCTCTTCAAAACGACATTCCCACATCCGAGACAGAACAGCCACCAGTGCAGGTGCCCCATGATAAGACAGGAGATAGCCAGAGAAAGGCTGGGCAAAGAGACGGGTGGGTCCTCTGGTAACAATGTAGCGAACTCCCAGCAGGCCTCTCAGGCTCAGCGTTTATAAACAAGCTCCCCGCAAGCCTCTCAAGCTAAAGTTTAAGTATCCACTGCTGGGATCGAAAAGCAACCAATCAGCTCACCATTAGGCCCTTACCTCCTGCTGATTGGTCCTTAGGACTGACCCTCAGAACAGCTAAGTAAGGACCAATCAGCTCACAGGTAGTGCTAGCCAATCAGCTTGAGCTTAGGGCTATATAAGCATCACATTTCCGCCCCAGAAGGGCAACCCCTTTCGGTCCCCACTCACTGTAGGAGGTTTTCTGTCCTCGCAATAAGTCCCATTTTCTCACTTTCCGGCTGTCAGTGTCCTCATTCTTCCAGGGCATAAGACAAGATTCTCCACCCTGATGAGCTACAGAAGATCATTGAAGCCGAAGAGCCGTGCACCCCCAGAGGCTGGCTTGCCAGCCGACAGAGGCAGCTGAACCTGGAAAGCTGCTGGAAGGTGAGACTCGGAAGCTGAGACACCCAGGGGCTAGGCTTGCCAGCCCACTAAACCAGCAACACCCTCAAGGCCTGGCTTGCCAGCCCATTAGAGCCAACACTTCCAGGGCTAGGCTTACCAGACCTTCTCTGGGCCTAGGCTGGCCAACCCATTGAGCCAACACTCTTGAACCACAGGCTAATCTGAAAAATCCGTATCAATAAAGCCTGTTCAACATTATACCAAGGGGTCTGTGCCTCCTCTGACAACACTAGCCCAAAAGTATCTGGACTGGTCACTTTCTCCCCCCAGTCACCCACTTTGTGCCCAGACTTGCAGCTGCCCCTGGTATGGCCTTGCCACCTGTCTGGGCCCCCATGCGGTCTGCACACAACCACCAGACTACCCAAAAAGCACATCCAGTCTTGCCACAAGCTTTCCACAGCCTCCAGCCACGATGATCTGATACCCAGCCATGGGAAGGAGTGGCCCTGCCCACCAGGAGGGAGCCGGAATGTGAATTGTGGGAAGGCCTGGCCCTGGCTCACCAAGGGATGGGCACATCGACTGACTACGGAACAGAAGTGTGAACCTGTCACAGGCAGCACTGCCAGGAGCAACCTGGTGACAGCACATGCCTGCATTCCCCACAGACAAAACACAACCTTCCTTCACATAGAATCACCAAAATAAAAAGAAGTATTTATCCCTAAGTAATCTAAAAGAGCATGCTCTTAGAAGTTCTTACCTGGTAAAATTCCCGAAGCCAGTTCTTCTGCAGGTTTTCTGGCTGTAAATTAAGAAGAAAAAAGAAAAGACAATCAGACCAATGACATGGCCCCAAAGAGAGCTATAAGAAGCTTCTGTAAAGAAATCCGTGGGATAGCCTCATGGAAGGGAGCTGAGGCACGTGCTCAGAGAACCCACTTTGCATACAGGGAGCTCGATCCTCACAGGGAAACCCCGGTCCACACAGCACCCCTGATCCACAGGGGGGACCCAGCCCCATATGTGGGAACCCATGGGGTGCCGCATTCTACAGGCTGCCCCAAGGACTGTGGGAAATGCAGCCAGGGCAACCCGACCTGACAAAGGGCAGCACACACAGTGCCTGTGTCCCCGCAGGCTGCAGCCCTGCTCTGCCCCACATGGGTGGTGAGGAGGGGGCAGCACTGTGTCTGCTCCAGCTTCCAGATGCCTCCCAGGGAAGAGACAGCACAGAATACAACTCATCCCCACCAAGCGAGACAACGGCACGTTTTCATCCACGTCCCTGCCTGAGCCAAAGTCACCTCATGGGAAACTGGACTGGGCAGTGCTTCCGGAGCATAAGGTGTTCACAGTCACACCACTGGGCATCTCTGTGTGTTTGGGGTGGAAAGAAGAGTGGAAGAATGGGGCTTTTACATGGTCAGTCATAACCGTCAGAATCTCCAGGAAGCACCTGGCAGAACCATCAACAGAAACCCCCACCCCCCCCCCCCCCCCCCACACACATGAATGCTTACAGCATGCACAAGCATGCACACACATGTACATGTGCAGGGAAACCCCAGGCCTGTCTTAGAGGCCTAGGCCCCAGGACACTCCCAGAGAGGATCAGAAGATCAAGTCAGTCAAGTTCCAGGCCACCAGCTCACTCCTGGCTCTGTGCCAGTTCTAGCTGAGGGAGCCACAGCCTAATTAAACCAAGAGTGGAGAAGCTGCCTGAGATGAAGCGCTGAGCACACACCTTCAGCCTGATGTGCACATAAGTCGTGCACATGAGTCATGCATGTTCGGGAAGTGCCTAGTTAAAACAAGACCCACCATGGGGGCAGGAAGCCAGTGTCTAATGGGTGTAGCTCCAACTGTGCAAGATGACAAAGGATCTGTTGAACAGCAATGTGGATGTATTTAGTACTCCTGAACTATACACTTAAAAATGGCCAAGACTAGTCGGGCTCAGTGGCTCAGCCTGTAATCCTGCGCTTTGGGAGGCTGAGGTGAGTGGACTGCCTGAGCCTGTGGGTTCGAGACCCGCCTGGGCAACTTGGCGAGACCTCATCTCTACAATAAATAAATAAAAATCAGCCGGGCATGGTACCATGAGCCTGTAATTCCGCTTATTCAGAAGGCTGAGGCGGAAGGATCGCTGGAGCCAAGTGGGTCGAGGCTGCAGGGGCTGGGAGCGGCCACTGCATTCCAGTCTGGGTGACAGAGTGAGACTCCAACCCAAAAAAAAAAAAAAAAATTGGCGAAGATGGTCAAGTGTTAATGTTGTGGCTTTTTACCACAATAAGCAAGTCCCAGTCCTGGCCTCAGCCCCTGACCCAAGCAGAGCTCTGAGTGCCCATAGTGATGGGACAGAGCAAAGGAGTCCAGGCTAACCAGTCACAGCTGGGCCAGGACTCAACACCCACAACAGGAAGCACAACAGCACTGCAAGGCTGATCATGCACCAGGCGCGTTCTTCCTTCCACCAGCTGAAGGTTCTGAGCATCCTGGAAAGCAGGAAGACTGAACTTTAGATAAATTAACAAAGTAAATAAAAACTTGGCCATGGAACAACAGTCTTACAGACCACAGAAGAGAACCCTGGTATCTACCTGCCTCTCACACAGAGGCAATATGTCCAATGCAAGAGGGTGCACACCCACCTCCCTTCTTCATCCTACAGAGACATCACAGAGACAAATCCTGAAACAGAATGGCCAACACACACAGGAAAGATGCTTGTGTGCCCCCACTAGGACAGCCAAAATCAAAAAGAAAGCTGGCAATGGGTGGAGAAACGGGAACCCTCCAACACTGCCGGTAGGAATGCAAAACAGTATGGCTACGGGAAGTGTGGCAGTTCCTTCAAATGCCAAACCTGGGGTTACCTCTGACCCAGCAATTGCACTGGAAACACACATCCACCCAGAAGCTTGAACACAAATGAAAAGCAGCAGCACTATCCACAACAGTCAAAAGGTGGAAAGGGCCCAAATGCCCACCAACTGAGGAAGGGATAAACACACGCAGCATATCCATACAGTAGTGGGATATTTTTTGGCAGGTCTGCCCTCAGGCCTCACTGTCCCCCACTCCCTCTCCCACCAAGCCCAAGACAGAAACCCATGTCCACACCCACCACCCCGTGGCAGGGAATGGAGCAAGGACCTCAGGGATCCACCATCAGTTTACCTCCAGCACCCAGATAATCAAGCAACGCTGACTTCAATCGCTGAACAAGGGTTGCAGGTGCCCATCAGTAAGGAGGCAAGTCAAGGGGAGAAGCAGACCCCGCCCAGCCCCCACCTGCCCTGGAGCGCCTGTGAAAGCCAAGAGAGCAGACACCGACTGGGGAGGATGCACACGGCAGCCCAGCACACCGTGACCTCTCAGGGAGAGCTCAGCACCCGGCAGCTTCTCTAGAGGGCCGCTCCCCGCCACTTCTCTGAGTCCCAGTCCCTAGAGCTTGTGCACAACCAGGGGTTTTCAACTGCAAGTGCTTCTTCTCAGCAGCAGCCGAATCCTTACTCCAAAAGTGCTTCTGCCATCGAAAGCAGGACTTGTTCTGTGAAACAAACTGTGGCAGCTTCGGGCCCTTTACCCATGTTCTTGATCCAGCCACAGGCAAGGCACAATGGCATCCCCCCAGGTCCTGCCCAACCTGAGAGCTGCCACCCAGGTGAGCTCTGCAAGAGGGGCCAAGGTGAAGGGCAAAATGTGCACACTTCACCTTTCTAAAATCTGAGGGGCAGCTGCCCTCAGAGAAACTATTGTCTCCATAGTGGGTGCTGACTCCAGGCACCTTCAAACCAGCCTCCCCAAGTCCCTGGGCCCACAGCCCAGCACCAACCCTGCGGCCTCTTGCATCCACAGCTGCTGGGGCCGGGAGGCCCTGGATTCAGAACTAGAGAAAGGAGCCCTGCAATGTGCAGTGAGGGGCCCTCGTGGGGCCAGCCTGTGCTCAGGTCCTGACAGGGCACTGAGTCCGCCACGTGCTTATCTATCCCCTTTTGATGAGGTGCACATAAACCGTGCTCAACAGGACTCTGAGGAGCGACTCCACGCTCAGAAGCAGAGCTCCAGTCTGGTCTTCTATGACACACACCTTGGCACACACACACACGTATGCTCACACACATGCTCACACACTACCGACACCCCCTCCAGCCTTCCGCCTTGCCACAGCAGAGAGGAAAGACCCACCCGCAGCAGTACCCTGGTTACGCCCACACCCTGCCCACCCATGTCCATGGGCCTCCTCATGGGACCTGCGCACCCGCCCTGGGAAGAGGGGAGGCAGGTAACCATCTCTGCCACCGCCAAGCACCCACAGCCTACACTGACAGCTTCCCTTGGCTAGGCTTGTGCCAGGAAGTCCCTGCTCGAGGGTTCTCAGCTCCATGTCCAGCTCAAGTTGTATGTGTCATCACAGCTCCATGCCCCCACCTGTGAAATGGGTAGATCAGAGTTGACTCTGCTGGGGGCCCTGCAGATGGCCAGTCCCATCGCTCCACCAATGTCCCTCAGGGCAGGCACTCCTGGGTGCTCCAATGGCAAACCCTGCCAAGGAGACGCTCTGAACGCCACCAGAGACACAAAATGGAAACTCTGTTCGCCACATGGAAGTGGCTTCAGGGCTGTCAGTTCCTCTAGCTCAATTCTGGCATCACCCGCTTCATTTACATCATTAATATGAGTTTTATTCCACTCTAGTTGTGGATCCACTGAAATTATAAACCCAGATAGACCTAATAAAGCCCTTTAAACGAAGACATAGCCATATTGTCTTACAGAGAAGCCACTTGAAGGCCGTGAAATACTTAGAGCAAAATTCTAAATAAATGATTGAAGGACCAGCCAAAAATACTCCAAGGAAGCAAGAGAAGAAATATATTGAAAAAGGATGAAGTTCTCAAGAGAAAGGCCTTAAGCTCTTCTATATCCACTTGTCAGGGTCACTATGACCGCCATGGTGACCTCATGTGGCCCGACCCAGGGGCCATGTCCTGGTTGGCATGTCAGCGACGTGCTGGCAGCGTCTGCCTGGCTGGCCTGGCTCTGAAAGCTGCCCACCTTGCCAGCCTCCCTCTTGGCTCTCCCTGCTGCTGTGTCTCGCTCCCCTGACATCCTCGGCCACGTCCACAGACCTTTCCCCTTCCCTCTCCAGGACATCCCACACCACTGACTTTCCAGGTGGAGCCTCTAGCGGGGACAGCACCACGACCCCCAGCCCAGACACTAACCAGATATCTGAGGGCCCGACGCAGGTGCCCTCCCCTCCTAGAAGCCCTCCCCCTTCCCTCCCTCCCTCAGACCCTCCCTCACATGGTTACACACTCGCTCACACACTCCTGCCCCACAGCTCCTCCTTTCTCTGCCCGTGGCAACACCGTTCTTCCATCTGCGGAGGCTGAAGCATGTTAACCTCTCTATCCCATCCCACATGCAACCCAGCATGCCATCTGTAGCCTCTGCCATCAAAGCACATACAGACCCACCACACCGCACTCCACACCCTCCCCCTTCCCCATCAGCCCCCTCATTTCTTCCTGCTAATGAATCTACCTGCTCTATGCTTGCCCCCTTCCAGTCCACTTTCCACACTGCAGCCAAGGCGATCCTCAGAAAACATAAACAGATCAAGTCTCCGGGCCCTCCTACATCTTTCCTGGCAAAGGGCAAAAGCCTTCCAGATCTGCGCGGTTGCCCGGGGCCTCCCCTCCCACCTGCTTGGCTCTGAAACACAGAACTTCCATCTCTGGTCTCAGGGCTGCTGCATATTCTCTTTTCAGATTCTCAATGGACTCCACACCTTCAGTACTCTCAGGTCAAATACCACCTCCTTCATCAATTCAGTTTTCTCTGGGTCACTGAGCCCCCCAGCCTCATACAGGTGATCGCTAATCCAAGCCTTTTTCTATTCTGAGCAGTTAAGCTGCATCACATTCCTTCCTTGTCTTCCCTCAGGAACTATAACCAGGAATAGGATATTTCATCACCCAGCCCCACGTACTATGTACAATGTTTAAGTAGGGTAGCTTTAAGAGTTGATATGACAAGGGTTGATATGTTCAACCCCTATAGAGTTCCAGGACAAAGGTGCCAAAAGAAAGATTAAGACGTCTCTATCCCAAGAAACCAAACAGAATAATAAAAAGGGAGAAGAGGAAGACAGGGATTCTCCAGCAACAAAATGGAGAAAGAAGTCCAAATTCATGTCTGCCCCCCACCCTTGAAAAATGGCAGTCAAGGGGCAGAAAAGAAAATGCTTCTTGGGCAAGAATCAGGGAGATGACCCTGACAGTACAGGGCAGAAGCGAAGAAACAGCAAGAACCCGGTGTCCCTGACAATGGGACTCAAAAACTGAGACCAAAAATATATCTAGAAACAAACACTAGAACTAAAGGATCCCTGAAAGGGAAGGAAAACTGACCAAGCCTGGAAAAGGAATAGTATTCCTAAAATAAAATAAAATAACATAACATAAAATAAAATAAAATAAAATAAAAAGAATTCCATAGGACCAGGCAGAACTCAAGTTATAGAGCAGAGCTCAGAACTCCAAAACAGAAAGCCCACAATGACCCACATGTGCTCACGCCAATACAAAACTAAGGGCTAGGGATGGAGGGGCATAAAGATGTAACAGAGTATAACTGTTATAAACCTGACAAAATGGAAATAATAAAATCTCTATACTCAGGAGGTAGGGCTAGGGAGATGAGAGGCAGCACAGGACGGTAATAACTTTCAAAACAGAGTGTTCATAAACATGGTCTAAAATTAAAATGTATTTTTAAATTCTAAATTCTTCAAGTTTTACAAAGTTTTCTTATCCTTAGAAGAGTTTTAGTGATATCATATCTCTTACACTAATAAACATTTATCTCAAATTCAGAAGTTCCTTCAGTTTAAGTTCAGTATCTTTTTCTCTTGACAATTCAAGCAGGATTAAACTTAACTGCTGGAGATGAAGATGGCAGACACTGGTAAAGCAACACACCCTCCTCTCTGGAGCTCTGCGGACCGCCAGCGGGCAGTCATCCCATAAGGGCAGGGATTCTTTTTGGGGAGGTGGGACATGGAGTGATCTTACTTTTCTGTAATGCTTATTCTTAAGAGAAAGGAAAAAGAGGCCTTTATAAAAGAATTACATTTTAGTAGGAAGCATGAAAAATTAAGATTGGTTTGTTAGCATGTTTGTTATCCACTCCCTAACAGAATATCACATCAGAGAAACCAAAGATGCCAGAGGAGGCTATTAGACAGCCATCCCCAGAAGGTCCAACTCTCCTCATCTGTAACTACAGAAGGTAGAGACGTTGGCAGGAGATGAGGCATTTCACATTGGTGAGGGGAAAAAAGCATTAATCAACAAGAAATACTAGGACAGCTAATTAAATATTTAATTTTAAAATGCTACATTAGATGCTTTCTTTATTCCACAAACAAAATAAACTCTAAATAGGTTCTGGAGATAAATATAAAACTTGAAACTATAAAGGAATCAGGAAATAATATAAGCAAATAGCTGTTCTTATAATAGAAAAAGGGTCTTTCTCGATATAAAAACAAAGACAGAAACCCTAAGGGATAAAACGCCTGTAGATTTTAACAATCAAAATCCAAAGCACCCACAGCAAATATCACACTCAATAGTGAAAGACCAAAAGCTTTTCATCTAAGCTCAGGAACAAGACATGGAAGTTCATGCTCTTATCACTCCATTCAACATAGTATTGGAAGTCTAGCCAGAGCAACTAGGCAAGAAAAATAAATAAAAAGGCATTCAAACTGGAAAGGAAGAAGTAAAAGTATCTCTGCTCACAGACATCAGCTTATATCTATAAACTCCCAAAAATTCCACACACAAAAGAACTGTTAGAACTCATAATCAAATTCAGCAAAGTGGCAGATATAAAATCAACATGCAAAAATCAGTGGCTATACACTAATAATGAACAACCTAAAAGAAAATTTTTTAAAATCCCACTTATGATAGCATCAAAAAGAATAAAATACTTAGAAATTTAACAAAGGGGGCAAAAGACTTGTACACTAAAAGCTACAAAATATTGCCAAAAGAAATTACTAAGACAACAATGAATAGAAAGTCATTTGTGTTCACAAACTGGAAAAGTTAATATTGTTAAGATGCCAATACTACCCAAAGAGATCTATAAATTCAACCAATTCAATTTGTACCAAAAAAAACTACATGCTAAAATTCATGTAGAATCTCAAGGGTCCTGGAATAACCAAAAATAATCTTGAAAAAGAAGAGTAAATTCGAGGTCTCAAACTTCCTGATTCAAACTTACTACACACCTACAGTCAGTAGCACAAGACAGACATACAGACAAATGGAAGAACATAGACAACTCCAAAGTTTACCCTGTATATACAGCCAAATGATTTTTGATAAGAGTACCAAGATCATTCAATAAAGAAAGAAGAGTCTGTTCAACAAGTGGTGCTGGAAAAACTGAACATCCTCATGCAAAAGAACGAAGCCGGTTCCTTACTTTATACCCTATATAGAAATTAGATCAAAAAGGATCAAAGGTTGAAAACTATAAAAAACTCTTAGGAGAAGACATAGGGGAAAAGCTTCATAATAGTGAATTTGGCAATGATCCTTGAATATGACACCAAAAGCACAGGCAACAAAAGAAAAAACAGATAAATTAGACTACATCAAAATTTAAAATGTGTGTATCAAAAGACACTATCAACAGAGTAAAAGGCAATCCACTGAATGGAAGGAAATATTTGCAAATCATGTGTCTGATAAGTGGTTAATATTCAGAATATATTTTTAAATATCCTACAACTCAACAACAAAAAAACACACAACCCAATTTTTAAAATGGGCAAAGGACTTGAATAGACATTTTTCCAAAGAAGACATACAAATGGCCAATAAGCCCATGAAAAGATGCTCAACATCACTAATCATGAAGAAAATGTACATTAAATCCATCATGAAACACCACTTTATACCCATTAGAATGACTATGGTACAAAATTAAAAATTAAATTTGAAAAAACATTTTTAAAAAGTGCTGGCAAAGGTGTAGAGAAATTGGACCCTTGTGTACTGTTGGTGGGAATGTAAAATGGTACAGGAAAATGGTAGGGCAATCCTTTAAAAAATTAAAAATATATTTATTATATGGTCAAGCAATTCCACTTCTGAGTATATTCCCAAAAGAACTGAAAGCAGAGACTTAAACAGATACCTGCACAATCATGTTCATAGCTTTAGTCACAATTACACAAAAGGTAGAAGAAACCCAAATGTCCATCTATGGATAAATGGATAAAATGTGGTATATCCTTATAACTCAGCCTTAAAATGCTACAACCTTGGGGACATTAAGCCAAATGAAATAAGCATATCACAAAGACAAATACTGTAGGATTTTACTTATATGAGGTCTCTCAAGTGGTCAAAACGCACAGAGACAGAAAATAGAATGGGGTAGCCAGAGGCTGGAGAAGGAAGAATAGGGAGTTCGTGTTTAATGGGGACAGAGCTTCAGTTTTACAAGATGAAGAGAATTCTGGAGATGAACAGTGGTGACGGTTGCACAACAATATGAGGGTGCTTCATACCACTCAACTGCACACTTAAAATGGTTAAGATAACAAATTTTATGCTATGTGTGTATATATATATATAACCACACTTTTTAAAAAAGCAGGATGATTTCAACTAGCCGGCAGCGCCACTGGATTAGCACAGCACTGTGCTGGGGCTCTGCACATCTGTGGAAGTGTTTTATATACATTACTGCATTTTACTCATTTTATTGAGAATGAGGGAGCTAGGCGCTCATAGCTGTAATTCCAGTACTCTGGAAGGTCAAGGCAGGAGGATTGCTGAGCCCAGGAGTTCAAGATCAGCCTTGGCTACATAATGAGACCTTGTCGCTACAAAAACTTAAAAAATTAGCCAGGTGTGGTGGCACACACCTATTGTCCCAGCTACTTAGGAGGCTGAGGTAGGAGGATCACTTGATCCCAGGAGGTCAAGGCAATGGCGAGCTATGATTGTGCCACTGCATTCCAGCCTGGGTGACAGAGTGAGACCCTGTCTCCAAATGAAAATGAAAGCTTTGCATCCAGCAGTAACAAAGGGAGGTCCCATAAGCTCAACCCAATTGAGCCAGACAGAAAATCTTGAGCCTGCCCAAAAAAGTTCAGGGTCACTGCACATACTGGAACCCTAATACACATACCGAAAGGATAAAATGATGAAAATAAACAGAAGAATTAGGGAACGCTGTATATTGAGTAATCAGAGATGTTAACAGAATTGTTAAAAATACTGCATATAAAAATATCCCCATCCAACATATGTACAACCCTATTGTTTAACTTTCCTAATGCATTCCTGAAGATGTGTGGGAAAACATAATTTTTTAAAATTCACAACTGAAATGATAATCTGGTATCCTAATATTTACCTCGCATTTTATCCCACTGAATGTAATCACTTTCACAATAAACCACGATATATTCAATGAGGTAAATCCGGATACAGAAACTCCCTACCACTTGAAAAGATGGAGCAGATGGCCTTCAGTCCCTGCGGTGGGCACACCCTAACACCACATCCGACACCCCTAACACATCTCCCAAAACTTGCTGAGAGAAAAGGGAGGCTAGCAGCAGGAGAAAAAACAAAAAGCACAAAAAGTTTTGTTATATATGGTTTCAAATTTCGAGAAAATAAACTGCTAAACATCAAAACACAAGCAAGTGTGTATGTGCTCACATATGCATGCACACAAACTTTATACACATGCATGCACACAGGTATGTGTGTACACATACACGAACACATATGTATGTACATACATGCACGCAAACACATACATGCACGTGTGCCTGCATGCACAAACGTGTAGACAACACATCCACATATACACACATACATTTGGGTACACTCTTCTGCCCAGATCAAAGACAAAAATGAATTTTTTAAATGTACATAAGCTTTTACAAAACTAGACCCTGCCTGCCATAACACCCTTTAGTTGAGGGCTATTCATCCTGCTCAAACTGGCCTTTGCTGGACCATGCTACCACAGCAAGTCCACGTCCCCACCAGGTGAGGAGCAAAAACGAGAGACTGGGCTCTCTTCCAAAAGCGGCTGTAGGCAAGGCCTCCTCAGAGCCACAGTCCATGTTTGGTTAATGCAGTTATTTTTAAAGTCACTAAAGTAAGAATAAAAGATAAACACATGAACTAGAGCTTAAAGAAATACTCCCAATTCAGCCCACAGGCTGAACCCAGTTCTGCATATCAGAGAAGCGCATGCCTTCTTTTTCTCTCAAACAGCCCAAAAGTCTCATGGTCTAACAGAATAATACAAAAGTTACAAAAATGCAGCTAGGAAAATATTAAAAATACTCATTCCTTTCAAATGTGGAATTCTATTTCTGGGAGTCAATCTTAAAAACCGTAATTCTAAATAGCAAAAATGTTCTGTACATAACAAAGTTTATAAAAGAATTACAGTTAGAATACTCCAGAAAAGTCTTATGGAAGGCTCATCAGTAAAGTTATACAGTAAGTCCACTGAAGGAAAGCACCAAAAATGAATTTATGGGATAATTTAAAAGAGTGGGATACAGACAGGGTGATGATGACAAAACATTGCCAATGCCTGTAAGGCCACTGAACTGCACACTCATGATGGGTAAAATGACAAATAATATGTTAGGCGTATTTACCAAAATAAAGATGTATGATGAGTACACATGGAAGAACATAGAAGTTTACGCCTCAAAAGAAATGGCCAGAACACAAAGTAAATCCCGCCCCATCCTGGCCCCTAACAGCCACAGCAGCCAGCATAACTGTCTGCACACGAGAGCCTGTGGAAGCTGCTCCCCACTGGCCCCCCTTTCCTTCCTGTGGACATCACTAAGAAGGGCTGACCCTCTGAGGGTCCACGAGGATCCCAGGGAAGAGCCTGGAAGCCACCAGGCAGAGCGCCAGCACATCACAGGGCTCCTGTGCCGAGCTGCTTTGAACCCCCTCAACAGCATTCTCCATGGGAAGGGAAAAAAAGACAGAAGAAAACTGAAATTTTAGAGTGGTTGTATCTCAGACAGTGGTATTTATGCTTTTCTTCTTTTTCTCTATTTTTAATATGCCTATAATTAGTATGCATTATCATATTTTTTAACTCTTAATTTTAAAGGCTTGAGGAAGAAGAAAACAACAAAGGCATTCAGAATACATTGGCCAGCATTTTAAATAACTACTCCTCACCACAGGCAACAACAGGCAAACGACAGACAGGCAGAAATATTTGTGGCTGGCACAAAAGTATCAGGCTAACTTCCTTACTATATGAACAGCTGCTATGAATAAGCCAGAAAGGAGCAACAATGCAAACACACACACCACACACATGCACAGATGCGCACACACAGCACCATGCCCCCACAGACACCACATTCAGGCATGCACACAACACACACACACATGAGCACACACACATCACACACTCCACACACATAGGGATACACACACCACCGCACACACACACCATACACACACACACAGGCATGCATAAACACTTGCTCAAAAGTCACCTATGACTCTTACTATAGGACTGGCCGGTGTAGATGACAGAATGTTTCTACTGAAACAGGAAGTCTCTTTGGCTCTAGATCAGCACTGCCCAAGAGAACTTTCTGCAGTGATGGACATGTTCTATCTAGACTGGCACTAACCAAATTTGTACTTAAAATATGGCTAATGTGACTAAATAACTGAAATTTTTAATTGATGTAATTTAAATTAGTTTAAATTTAATCAGTCACATGCAATTAGCAGCAAATTATCCGATAGCACAGCTCTAGATTAAAAACAAGGAGATTTCTAAGCTCCTATTATGTAACAAATATAATATTGACATATACACAAAATAAAGGCAGTACACACTAAAAAGCGAAAATTCAATCTTATTTACACACCCAAAATATCCAGCAGCACATTAAAAAGTTTACATATCATAATTAAGTGGACTGTTTATACCATACATGGATGGTTCAATATTAAGAATACTACTAATACAACTGACCATACCAGCAAACCTAGAAAAAATCAAATTATTATCAAATGGTTATCTTTATAGCTCACTGCAAAGTTAAAGACTTCCAGTCTCAGCGACAATATGCAAAAGAGCTTTGAAATTTTCCAAAATTAATGAAAGACATCAAACCACAGATTCATAAGCTCAGAGAATACTAGGCAGGATAAAGACCAAAAAAAATCTATACTTAGGCATATATTCCAACTGCAGAAAATCACAGACCAAGAGAAAATCTTGAAAGAAGCCAAGAAAAAAAAATACACTTTAGCTATAGAGAAACAAGGACAAGAATTATAGCAAAGTCTCAGTAGAAATCATGCCAGCAAGAAAAGAGTGGAGTTCAATATTTCAAGTGATAAAAGAAGAAAAATCCCACCAACCTACAGTTATGCAAAATTATCCTTCCAAAGTGAGTGATGCAAAACCAACCTTCCAAGGTGAAAGAGAAATAAAGAGGTTCTCAGAGAAATAAGTAGACCTGAACTGCAAGGAATGTTTAAAAAGTTCTTCAGGGAGAAGAAATACAAATCAAGATTCTGGATTTATATAAGGTAAGGAAGAGTAATGGAGAAAGAATAAATGAGGGTTATTTTATAAAAGTTTACTGAAAAGTTCTTCTATTAAAGTCAACAACCATTGTGAAAAAATTGTACTGAACCAGGAACTGCCAGCTACTTCCCACAGTAAGCAGAGTCCTAGCAGACCTGTAGGGCTCTCCATGCCCTGGTATTTACACCCAAGTGTGGGTGGAACCTACAAAAAGAAGAAAATGGCACTCCCATGACTAGGACTTGCCATAAGGCAAAGGTGAAAGGACTGTGCCAATGTAATTAAACTCCATCATCAGCTGACCTTCAGTTAATGAAAAGGGATATAATCCTGGGTAGGTCTGACCTTATCAGATAAGCCATTTCAAAGTGAGTGGAAAGGTCAGAGGCTGGAAGCTGAGGGCTGTCTCTTTGGCTGACCCTGAAGCAATGAGTAGCCATGAGTCCCACAACCTCAAGTTAATGATACCTGCCAACAACCCGAGACAGCCTAGTCAGACCTCCAGATGAGAACACAACCCTGCTAACAACCTGTCTGCAACTTTGTGAGACTCTGAGAAGAGGATCTAACTGGTTACCCTACAGAAACATGAGACAATAAATTGGTACTTGCTTTAAACTATTACTATTAAGTTTGTGGTTCTTTGGTATACAGCATAGAAAAGTAATACATGTGCTTAATCTTATAAATATATGGGTGTGTTTAATAAAATAAAATAAATATTATCTTAAAACATTGTTATCAGATTTTGTTTTGGTGTAACATCTATGGTCAGGATCTAATTTTAAACTTTACCCTAATAGTTAATGAACTATCTTACAATGGGTTGTGAAATTGTATGAGTCATCTTTGTTCCTAAGGCTACTATGTAGTCAGTCTGTCTATCTGCCCCTCCTTCTCTGAAATAGTTAGCCTTATCAAATATTTACTTCATGTATGTTTTCAAACAAAGAACTCAACATTTCCTTCATCTGTTTTTTTCTGATTTTTTTTGTTTTTATCCAATAATTCTTGGGATTATATTTATTCTTCCTACATTCCTTCAGTTTATGCCACAGTTCTACATTCTAGTTTAAGTGAAATGCTGTGTCTGTTTATTTTTATTACTTCTTCTTAAATAGCAACAACTTTGAGTGCTGTATAACATATGTATTAGAAACACTACACACCACACACATTGATGCCTCATCCTAGAGCCAGTCCCTTCCTCACAGGCAAAGCCTAGCCATTCCCACTGACATTAGGAAACAGGAGATAGATGCCTGTGGTTTCCAGTACTACTGACACTTATATCCAAGAGAGAAGGAAGTGAGATCAGCAAGAGAAAACACCTGAAGACACAACTGGAAAGGAAGAATTACGCTGCCTAGATCAGCAGTTGATGTGACAGTATATCTGGAAGACTTAAAGAATCAATAATAAATCTAAAACAAACAAGAAAAGGAAAAGTAGGAGGTTTTAAAATTAGCATGCAAAAGTCAAAAGCCATCACAGATACAAACAATAACCAGTCAGAAATATGTTGGAAAAGAAAACCTCATTTACAATGGTAATATAGAAAAAGATAAAGTTAGAAATAAACCTTTAAAAACACTAAAACTTTATAAGAGAAAAACCATAAGAAATTCCTGAAAGAGACAAAAAATAGCCCTGAGTCAACAGAAAGGTCTCTCTTCTTCTTCTCAGACAGGATGGCTCAGAACCACAAAGCTATCAGTCCTCTCCAAGTTACTACATAGATATATATACACTGTCCCAGTACAACTGCCAACAAATGACCCACCCCCAGTCAACCCAAACTAGACTGGTGATTCTAAAGTTCATATGGAAAAATAAACTATGACTCAGAATTTCAACACAATTTTTAAAAAGAGTAAGCTTAACTACAATTTAAAAAAACCTTTCTCACAGTAAAAAAAAAAAAGGCAAAATTAAAAGACAAACATCAAACTGAGTGAAAATATTTGCAATATACAGAGGAAAAAACTGTATTAAAATTGTAATATTCAATAAATACCGATAACAAAAGATGAATACAAATCACATTTGACTTCTGCAATTACAAGAGGTGCTCAAAGTGGTACAGGCAGCATCCAGACATCTCTGATTATAGTTGACTAAAAGTAACACATATAAAATGTCTCTTAAAATGTGTACACATTTTTGGCATCCTGGTATATCATATATGAATAGTTAGTATTCCTAAAATTAGAACTTTTAAAAGACAAGAAAAAAATATAAAATGTCTGATAGAAAAATGGGCATGAAACTTAGAGTAGTCACAGAAAAAAGACCCCTGAATGATCTCATATATGTGACAAAATGCTCCCCTTCCATCAAGCTAAACCAAGTCTCCACAGCTGGTGGCACGAGAAACATCCAAGCTCACACTGGTAATGTTCTTGCCCAAAATCTCTAACTGGGAGCTAATCATGACCCAACTATCAGAATGATTCACATGGTGGGAAGTGAGCTACAAGACCAGTGGTCTAGACCGGGGTCCCCAACTCCCAGGTCATGGACCAGCACCAGTATGTGGCCTGTCAGGAACTGGGCAACACAGCAGAAGGTGAGCAGCCAGCAAGTAAGCAAAGCTTATAGCCGCTCCCCATCACTCACATTACTGCCTGAGCTCTGCCTCCTTTCAGATCACTGGCAGCATTAGATTCTTGTGGGAGCGTGAACCCTATTGTGAATTGTGCATGTGAGGGATTTAGGTTGTAGGCTCCTTAGGAGAATCTAATGCCTGATGATCTGAGGTGGAGCTGAGGCGGTGATGCTAGCTCTGGGGAGCGGCTGCAGACACAGATTAGCATGAGCAGTGAGGTTTGACTGCACAGAAACCATCATAATCAATCGCTTGCAGACTATACCAAAACCTTGTCAGTGAGTGGCAAGTGAGTTGATTGACTTAAACTGTACAGCTACATCTGGTGGCAGCCTTTAAATCAGAATCCGACACTTATTTTAGTCCACACATGACCTACTCGTTATTTTATTGATCACTTCTGTCCATGCCTCTTTTCTTAAATGGTGAGTTGTATAATTATTCCATTATATATTACAATGTAATAATAATAAAGTACATATGTCATGTGCTTGAATCATCCCAAAACCCATCCCTGCCACCCCTGCCTCTTGTCTATGGAAAAACTGTCTAGACTCTTCAGGATGTCAATGCCAGATAGACCAAATCAGGGGGGACATTAATTTAAAGACTAAAGAGTTATGACCTCCAAATATAACATATGACCCCATGTGCCTCCTAGAAGAACGGAAGAATAAATGCTGTTGATGACATTCTGGGGTGGGGTGAATCTAGATGACATGTTCCCAGGATCAATAACTCCAGAGTGAAACCCGCACAGTGGTCAGGCAGAAAATACCCAGGCTCTGCAGGCCTGCTGACATCTTTACAAGTGTCTCGATGTCTGGAACTTACCTTCAAGCAGGGTCCCTTCCACACTTCAGCAGCCTGGGGATGGGCCTGTGTGGTGGACTCGGCAGCCAGTGTGCCTTCCCAGACTTCCGCCCTCACAGGCTGAGCGGGACAGCAGCCAAGCTCTCAGCCATCGCTGAATGGCTTCTCCACCCACCTCTCTCTCCAGGTTCCAGAAATCGCTCCCTCCCTGACCCCCTGGAGGCACACCAGAGCTCAAGGAGTACCTGTCCTCTGCATCCTCACACAGCCTGGCTGGGAGACTCATTCGCTGAGCCTGTGCCCCCTGATGCCACAACCCTGCCCACGCAGACATGCCTAACATCCGGAAGCCAAAGGGCCAGAGCCCTGTTTTACAGGTAAGGACCGAGCCCAGAGAACAGAGAAGGAGCCTGAGAATCGAACAGCCAGGGGCCTCGATTCCAACCACAATTCCTCCTGCAGGGTCCCAGAAAATGTGCTGGTCTCTCAGGCCCCAGGTCCCTAACCGGGATGGAGGTAACAGAGTCCCTTCTCCACACCACAGGGGGCGGGAGGAGAGGTGACAGCACCCTCTCCCCACAGGCTGGCATCACCATGGGGGGAGGGGAGGGGAGTGACAGCGATCCCTGCCCATCGGGGGTGGAGGTGACAGCAACCTCTCCACACAGGATGGTGTCACATGGGATGGGTAGCTGAGGTAATAAGGCCCTCTTCTCACACAATGGTATCAACACGAGAGGGAGGTGACAGTGTCCCTCTTCCAACAGGATGGTATCACCATGGGGTGAGGTAAAGATGACAGCAACCTCTCCACACGGGATGGCATCACCACGGGGACACAGAGGTGACAGCAACCCTTTCCACAGAATGGCATCACCACAGGGGAGACAGAGGTGACGGAGCCCTTTTCACACAGGATGACATCACCATGGAGGTGGAGAAGACAGCGCCCTCTCCACACAGGATGGCAGCAGACCACTGGATTAGGGACCAGCCCTGGGGTCCCTCACCCACAGCACTCCTTGACCAATATGATCACATTTCTGTGAATCAAGATGCCATTACTGTCAGCCACCTCTTGAGCTTTGAATTTTGTTTGTTTGTTTGAAACAAGGCCCCCTTGTTTGTTTGTTTGTTTGTTTGTTTGTTAGAAACAAGGTCTCATCAAGTCTCCCAGGCTGGTCTTGAACCTCTGGGCTCAGGCAATCCTCTCACCTCTGCCTCCCAAAGTGCTGGGATTACAGGCGTAAGCCACTGTACCTGGCCTTGAGCTTTGAACTTCTAAGGCCCTTTCCTTTTTAAGGGATACTAACAATGTGAAAACTCATCCATGTTAGAATGCATGGACTATGGTACCTGCAAGGGGCACCCATGAGGACTGGTGATGACATTCCACATCTGCTCACTCATCTGCCAGTGCCCTGCTCCATCATCCTCTGTGACAACCCCCTCCACTGGCTCCAGGCATTGCTCCTCCGTGGGAGCTGCAGGACTCCCCAACACATCAGATAAGCATGTGTCATCTAACCCCCAAACAATAACCACACAGCCAGTCTACATAGGGCAAGAGTGGAGAGCCAGAGAGCACCTCCTGGAATCGGAGGCGACCTCTGGTCTGTTCTCTCAAGACCTTGAGGCAATGCAGTTTGGGAGGACAAGAGAGAGAGACCATCTCTCTTACTTTTCACTGCCTGGGTCCTTGTAGGCAGCGAATTCAGTAGGTGCTTAAACAACATACAGACTGTGCAGTTAACACCCATGAGAAACCTGTAAGAAAACTCTTGAAGGCTAAAGGTTTCCTAAGGAGGCAAACAGAGGGCCCGGGTTGTATGATTCCATTCCAACATTAAGAAAATACTATAAGCAACGGGAGTCGCAGCAGACAGGAGCAGCCCGCACACTCTCCCCTCCCCGCTGCACCAACCTCGTTATGAGGCGGGAAGAAGGAGGGGAGGAGCAAGTGGCTCCACTCAGGACCTCAGCACCCTGCCAGAGCCCCTGGTAAAAAGGCTCTCAGGTTTGGGGACCAGGACACCTCCCTATCATCCAGGGTCTTCTGCAGCCCCAAGGATCCCTTTGCCTCAAAAACCTGCAGCCCCAACAGGGAGGGACTCCAACTCTGGCTGTCCAGGCAACCCATGCTTGGTTGGTATAAACGAGGAATCTTAAACCCAGCTCTCTTGCAGCAAGCAGGCACAGGTATCGCTTAATCGGGAGAAAGACTAGTTGGTTTCAATGACTGAAGGGAACCATGGACTTGGCGCAGACATGGATTCCAAGCCACAAAAGCCCAGGAGCCCTGGGGCAGCATGCTCAGCACGCTGCAGAGTTACACTGGTCAGCCATGAGGATCACACCCTATACTCTTACGAAGCAATACCCACCAACAGCAGACACTAGAACATCAACTCATTTCTTCTCAAATACTTCCTCACAACTTTCAAATGTTTATTTAAAAATAAACGAGCACTGTGGGCTCCTTAACCCTGTAGATGCAGTACCAGCTGAGGCCACCTGGGGACACAGGGTGGGCACCGTGGTGGGCGGCCAGAACCCAGGGCTGTGCTGCCGGATTCCTCAGGAAATCCTGCCCCACGCCACTCGCTTATCCCTATGGAAAACCATTTCCTTGCATGAGAAAAGTTATCTTGTCTGTGCAGTCACAAGTACACTGAAGCTAAAAATAGTTTTGCAAAAGGAAATAACGATGGGGCCTTCCATCATGACAAGCACAAACTGTGTGCCAACCAGGCAGTGCAGAAGGAAGAGCCCTTGAGAAAGGACCCAGTCTGCAAGCTGCATCTTCCCAAAAGGAACAGGGAGTTCGCCTTAGATTCAATTCCTTCTCCTGCAATACTATTCCTTTTAGCTAAACTTGACAAGGTAAGACAATTAAAAAGAAAATGAAAGCAAAAAGAGAAACAGATGTCTTCCTATGAAAGATAATTCAGAAATGGCCTTCTCTTTAATAAAAAAAAGAGATAAAATCAGCTTAAGTCTCTACAAATTATGGCAAACATCTCTAAAAGATGCTCGAAGAAACTCAATCACTGGAAAGAAAGAGTAGGTGAATAGTAAGAAAATAAGTATTTTCTCCTAAAAAGTGTGCTATGGAATATATTTTAAATGACAACTTATCATTAGAGAGGATCAAATTCTAAGAAATAAAGCAAACAACTTTAAAACAACAGCATATAAAAACTGAAATTGGCCACCTTTCAGGCACGTAAAGGCCCACTGTCGGGTGCCAAGAGCAGATGGTGAGCCTGTTTCTTAACAGAAACCTAGCTAGCTGGATTCTAAACACCAAATGCAAAACAACACAGAAGAAAAGGTGGAAATCTGAGGCACTTTTACACATCAGCACGAAAATTCTGCCTGATCCTCTGATTGCGTCTCCACAGCTACAGGTACCCTGCAGATAAAAGTTTCCTTCTAGCATGGCTGCATTCTCTCCCAAGTCTGATTTCTGATTGAAGTCACACTGGCTGTGCCAGGATCCCTGCCAGCTCTGCAGAGCACTGGTGGTCACAGAGGAGGCCAGATCATCCGAATGTTCCTGGCACAGACCCTCCACTGCCTGCCCGTGTAGACCTGTCAGCTCCTCCTTTCCCGGATTTGGAGCGCTCACTCTTGCTGTGCAGGTAATCAATGGGTGGAGGAAACTGTCTGAGTTGCTCCAGGTCCACCTCCTATCCATTTCCAACTCCGTTAATGCTGTTCATTTGCTATTGTCTTGTTTTGTTTTGCATTTTAAAGGTGTTTTTTCAAAGACTGAAAAGAACATCAAAGCACACCACATGGCTCAGCTGTAACTAACAAACATGCAGTCCTAGTGATGTACACGCAACGACAAAGGAAGGATGGTAGCAAGGGAGGTGCAAATGCAGGGGACGTAGGAGGGTTAAATCACAATGTTCTACAGAGACTGACAGGTGATGAAAAGTTAACTCAAACTCTCAAATACAGGTCTGTTGTTTAGAAACACAAAGATGAGCATCAGAAGACAACTTCAGAAGTGTAATTGGTATACTCCCTTCTGATGTGCATGCACATTTCCTTGTCCAATTTAAAAAGAGATTGCTTTTCAAAAGTGAGTCATACTTATTTCAGAAATTCTGGGAAACTCAGCGGGGGGGAAGCACAAGAAGAAAATTAAAATGACCAGCAATGCCATCACCCTGAGGTTCTGGTGTGCATCTTTGTCACCTACCTGTTTTACTCCATATTCTGAAACTTTCCCATTGCTACCTTGTTAAGCTACCTCACAGTAACCCATCACCTGCCACCATGGTTGCTAGTCAGTCAGGTGGCATCCAAACCCACATGACAAGTGACACCTCCAGATGCCCTGCAGCACTGGGCACACAGTTGACTTTTTTGAGGAGGAAGTCAAGTGGTTTCTGAAGAACAGTTTGTGGCTGCCCGCCCTGCCTGCCACCCTGTGTGGGAAATAGTGACACACGCCTACGATCAAGATGATTATGCACCTTTATAATAAAGTTTAATTTATAACTTGGGGACAGCAAAAGATTAACAATAACTAATAATAAAATAGAACAATTATAACAATATACTGTTTTAATAAAGGTTATACAAGTGTGCTCTCTATCAAAATATCTCGTACTGTATTCAACTATTTTGGACTGCAGTTGACCAAGTATACCTGAAACGATGAAAAGCAAACCTTAGATAAGGAGAGACTGTGTATTATCCTTATGAATACCACTATATATACGTATATGTATAATTTCATTTTCTTTCATTTAAAAATCCATATTGCATTTAAGTATCTGTTAATACTTTGTACAAAAAATGTTTTGTTCAATCACATGACTTTAATTTTATTGTGTATGTAATCTGACACAATGAAGGTTAAAATTGCTTCCCCAAACCATACTGTTAATCAAAACCTAGAATCATCTGCAGTCTTTGTTAAAAATGCAGGTTTCTAGAGTCCTCTGAAGGTCTAGTTAAATAGGTTCCTTGGAAACTACTATTCTACGTCACCAAAAAGAAGAAGAGGGAGAAAGAGAAGAAGGAAACAAACAATAAAAAAAAAATTAACAATACCAAAAGCTCGTTCTTAAATTGGTTTTATTAGTAAAACCAATAAACCACTAAGTAGAATGATCAAGAAAAAAGGACATGAATTACCAATATCAGGAATCAAAGAGGGGTAATAAGCACTACAGACATTAAAAAAATAACAAGAGAATATATGAACACTTTAATCAACAAGTCTGACAATTTAGATGAAATAATTTATTGAAAATAAACTTCAAGTTTATTATTTCCTCAGAAAATAAATTTTAAAATCTATTTGTTCCTTTAAAAATAAAACGGCACATAATAAAACCAAAGTTTTATGTATTAAGGAAACTGGAATAGTATCAAAAACCTTCCCACAAAAAGGGCACAGGTGGTTTCACTAGTGAATTTCATTTAGAACTTAAGGAAGAAACAGCATCAATCACATATAGCTCTTTCACAATACAGAGGAGAAAGTTCTTTCCAATTACTTCTGTGAAGCCAGCAAAACCCTAACACCAAAACCCTGATACAGACATTATGGAGATAAAACAACAACAACAAAAAAGATAAAGCAGTATCTTTAATAAACATATACACAAACCAAATGCAGAAATAAAAAAACAGAAAAAAAGAAATATAACACATCCAAGTAGGGTTTAGCACAGGAATGCTGGCTTGGTTTAACATTCTTAAAATCTGAGTAATTCACCAAATTGATAACATGAAGGAGAAAAACTATGGAATCATTTCAATACATGCGGAAAAACCATTTGAAAATATTCAACATTCTTATATGTTAAAAATGGTAAAAATTTTCAACAAAGTACAAAATAGAAGGAAATGTCCTTCTCTGATAAAGGACATTAAAAAATCATAACAATAACAAAAATACTCCAGTTACTAACACACTTACTGGTGAACTTTCTCCCTAAAAGAACTCAACAAAAAGGCACATGCTCACCACTCCGATTCACATTATGTCAAAGGTCCTAACCAGTGCAATGAGGCAGAAAAAGAAAGCAAAAGACATCAAGACGGGAGAGAAAGATGTATAATTGTCACTGTTTGCAAATGCTGATTGTTTACATAATAACGCAAAGGACTCTATAAAAGCTACACTGCAGAAAGGTTACAGGATACAAGATTAACATATAAAAACTTATTTGCGTTTCTATATACTAAGAGCAAACAAGTGGAAAATTAAATGTTTTAAAATATCATTTACAATAACACTAAAAACATAAATTACATACACATATACTTAACAAAAGAGACATGAGACCTCTAAACTGGAAATTACAAAATATTGCTGAGAGAAGTTAAAGACAACCTCAATGAATGAAGTGTCAAGCCATCTTCATAAACCAGAACACTTGGTATTGTGAAGACGTCAGTTCTCTCCCATACTGATCCAGAGGCTCCATGCTCAGCAGGCTTTGTGTAGAAACTGACAAACTGCTCTAAAATATATGTGGAAATGCAACAAGTCTAGAATATCCTAAGCAATCTCTAAAAGAATAAAATTAGAAAACTCACACTTGACTTTAAGGCTTACTATAAAACTACAGTAATCAAGACAGGTGGCCCTGGAATAAAATTCAGTAAACAGATTAATGCAGCAGAAAAAACAAATTCCAGAAATAGATACACACTTCTACTTTGATTTTCAATAAAAATACCAAAACAATCCAAAGGGGGAAACAAAACTTTCCTTCAACAAATGGTAGTGAAATAGCTAGATGTCCATATGAGGGAAAAAAAAGAAACTTCAACCACTATCTCACATCATACACAAAACTTCATCTGTGGTTAATCAAAAACCTAAATGTAGAAGGTAAAAGTATAAAGCTTCTCAAGGAAACAAAAAAGAAGAATATCTTCATGACCTGGCAGTCAGCAGAGACCTCTTATGTCACAGAAAGCAAGAATCATAAGTGAAAACTGCTGGCCACTGAAACTGCCATTAGGAAAGTGAACAAGCAAGCCACAGACTAGGAGAAAGTAGTCACAAAACGTACACCTGCCAAAGGACTGCTGTCTAGAATATATAAAGAACTCCGACAACACCATAAAAACAAACAACTCTGTTAAAAATTGACAAAAGATATGAAAAAATACTTTGCAAAAATACATGAATGGCCAATGAGCACCTGAAAAGATGTTCACATCCTTAATCATCAGAGAGATGCCAAGTGAAACTATGTGATATGCACAGCCACCAGAATGGCTAAAACTGAAAAAAACAAAATCACCAAACATCAGTGAGGTTGCAGTGAGCAAGCAATACTTTTATACATTGTCAATGGAATAGAAAACAGCATAATTACTTTGGAAAAGTTCTGGAATCTCTTTTAAAACTAAATATGCACTTACCCCATGACACAGCAACTCCAACTCCACTCCTAAGTAGAATTATTCAAGAGACATGAAGATAAATGAAAAAAATTTGTACAAGAGTATTCACAGCTTCCTTGCTCAAAACAGCTAAGACATGCAAACAGCCCAGGTGTCTGTCAACAGAATAGCTGAACACACTGTGGTAGAGTCATACACTCACACAAAGAAATACTACTCGGCAAGAAAAAGGAACAAACTTCTGGTTCAGACAACATGAACCTACCTCACAAACATATTCCAGGAGACTGAAGCCTTGCAGAGAGACAGCACCCCCGAGTGTGATGTCCTACAACAGGTAAACTACACGGTGGGGTGGGCAACAAAGCTACCTCTGGGGGAGGGGTGGGAAAGGGCAGGGTGGGCCTTCCAGGGTGATGGCCAAGTTCTATGTTTTGATAATGGTTTGGGTTATATAGGTATATGCATTTGTCAAAACTCAGCAAATATATATTTAAGATTTGTACATTTCACTGTATGTAAATTTTATATCAAAACTCAGCAAATATATATTTAAGATTTGTCCATTTCACTGTATGTAAATTTTATATCAAAACTCAGCAATTATATATTTAAGACTTGTACATTTCACTGTATGTAAATTTTATACCAAAAGAGAAGACTAAACAAGAAATAAGCTCTAGCTAACGGTGGTCACACCGAGGCATTTAGGGGGAAGCACACTGATGTCAGTGATTCACTCTGAAATGCATCAAAACCAGGAACGATTGATGAACAAACAGGTGAATGTGTGCTAAGACAAGTACAGTAAAATGCTAAGGACAGAGTCACATGTCGAAATGCGTATAATACAACCTTGGAGGAGACTTTAAGAATAAAAAATAAAAGGGTTGAAGTGGATGGTTTCTAAGGTCCCTCCTATGGCTTTTCCCCGAAGCAGGACCAGTTCTGAGACATGATAGATTTTGGTTTTTTTCTTCTTAAACAGAATCCGCTGCAAGTTGCCAAAGAATTCTACTTCATATCAGCTAGACACAGGCCCTGGAATCTTCAGGGCAGTTTATTCAATAAAAAGCTCAACTCTGGGAGCTGCCAGCAAAGCAGCCACCAGCAGCAGGAGGAGATGGGGTCTGGGCGTCCACCCACAGCTGCCCTTGGGGGCAGAGGGAGCAGCCTCTTGGATGCCCTGGACAGCTTCAGGTTGCCGAAGGGAAGCACAGGAATCAGGACCGCAGAGAGTCAGGCAGGCATGTGAAGCAATCACAGCCCAAATCACCCCTTACCCAACCGTCAGACATTCTAACGCTGAGTCTCAGGAGATTTTTTTTAAACCTTCAAATTCAAGTCCAAAATAACTTCAGTCTAGAAACAGGGTCCATGCAAAATAAATACTAGCTCAATCCCCCCAGCTTCTCCTGCACACCGTTAATCACCACAGAAGCCAGACCCTGGGCAGTGCCAGAGCATCGCCTCATCATCTCCCAGCCTCTCGGCGTCCCCACCCACAGGAGAGGGACACCGGTACCACCGCTGCAGGACAGGGCGGGAGCCAGCTCCAGAAACGCCTCCAGACACCAGCAGCATCTCCCTCAAGAACGGAACTCAACCCTTCCAGTCTCCCAGGCCAACGCACGCACACCGGCGGTTCACGCGCACACTGGCGAGTCAGGGCTCCAAGGCCTCCTCTCCCTGTTGCCCTGCCAGCCCGGAGAACGGAACTTCCAACGATGGCCCAAGGCTGAGGCCCCGAGGCCAGCTCACACCCTCGCCTCCTCTCCCCAAGGCTGAGTGCTCCCCAGCACCCTGCCTCTCTGGCACCCACCCCTCTGCAACTAGGGACCACAATTGCCCACCCCCAATGCCCAGGGCCCAGCTGCCAGAGTCAGCTAACAAAGCTCAGGCGAGCACAGTCACGGCTGTGTGCAGAGCTAATAATGAGTGCATGCACATGCGGGTGAACAGGGGGCTGATGCAAGTGAGGAGGACAAGGGACAGGTGGGGCAGGAGAAGCCTGGCAGCCTGGCAGGAGGCGGTGGAAACACCCAGGAGCAGGTAGCCTAGTATCTCTTATTGCACCCTGGCACTGAGGCTCACTCTGTGCAAGCTTGGCACTCCACGCCCAACAGGTCCCATCTCTTTTTTCCCCATATCTTTTTCTTGACACCTATGGGCACACACATGCAAGGTCAGAGCAACTGCACTTGAACCACCTGTAGGTCAAAGAGGACACCCCCAAGCTTCTGTGTGCCTCTCCACAGTCTTCAAAGCTGCCCTGTCTAATCTTCACGGAATCGCTGCTGGGGAATTAGGGATGGTCACCATGTTATCGATGCTCAGAGCGGCTCCATAGAGCACCTAAGTCCCACAGTCAGCAGGCGCTGAGAGCAGACTTGGAACCCAGAGTCCACTCCAGGGCCCCACTCATAAGTCCCTCGGCCTGAATGAAAGCCCAACATCAGGTTCAGAGAGAGTCAGGACTCCAGACAGCTAGCCACAGGGGCCATCAAGGGCACAGAGGGAGGCACCACCTGAACACGGACGGACCTTTGCCCACCAGGACTCCAGCCCCACGAACAGCACACACCAGGGCCTGCTTCAGCCCTGCTACCGCATGGGGTCCTCTCACCCAGCCACAGAGCACATGAGGCAAGTTCCAGCCCCTAAGCAGCAAGTACACAACTGTTCAGGAATGAAGCAGTGTCCTCGGAGGGGTGCACACAAGCTCGAGGCTCCCTCTGACCCAGGGGTACAGTGACAAGGGCACCGGCTCTTCCTCCCATCCACCCTGCAGTTGAAGGCTGGTGTATCCCCGCACCTGGCTGAAATAGGCCATCCACCCTGAGTCCTGACTCAGACCAGTTCTAAGCCATCCAATCTGCCTGACACTTGGCACATTCGCCGAGACCCTGCAGTCATGGACTTCCTGTCTCCATCTCCCCCACCCACCTTGGCAACATGGTGAGTGTGCCTCAAATTTCTGAGGCTGCAGTCACTTTGCAGCCATGAGGGAAGTCACCCTGAGATCCAGCCAACTCAGCTCTGAGGCAGCTACAGCCAGCAAATCCCATCACGACATAAGCCTCTGAGTCAGGTCTCTGCCATCTCACCCCAAGCTCCCTGACTGCCCTAGAACGTGGTACCCAGGTAGGGTATTACAAGCAAGGTCCCTGAAATATGGAAGAAATGGAGGAGGTGGGAGGACGGCAGGAAAGACCAGGCTGGGAGCCAGCGGGAAGGATGGGAAGGATGGGAAGGGGTGGCTCCAAGTGGGCCTGCAAAACACAGGTTACAGATCACCAGCCTCGCCAGGCCCTGCTGCAGGAGGACAGCAGCGGGGAGCAGAACAGAGACATGTATCGGCCACCATTCAAGGCCTTCAGCCTCAGGAGAAAAGAGGGAGACACGGCTTTGCCAAGAGGCCTTCTCCATTGTGGGCTGCAATGCAGAAGTGCCGAGAGGCCGGTCGCTGCATTTAAAAAGCCTAATCCTCTGACCCTCCCTCAGAGAACTAACTCACTTAAGGAGCTTAGAAGCCAGCTTGTCACACAAGTGGGCAGTGACTGCTGTCAGGTACAAGACTGTTCATGCCACACCACAGCAGAAATAGGCAGAAGGGAGCTGGAGAAACCAGGACGGGAGCAGCCCTTCCTGACAGTATGCCCCACCTGGGCTGTTGTTGACAGGAGCAGAAAGCACATTGTCGGGGTCCCTGGGGAGGTAGGGCTCAGGTGGACAAGGCCCTGGGCTATGCTCTGGGCCCAGGCAGGACTCAGGCACATGAATGAACAGAAGAAAGGATGCTTCACAGGCTGATGGTGAGAAACACATGAATGAATATTAACAACAATTAAAACCAGCCTGCCAAATGGTTCACGTATTGTCTAAGCACCAGCAAGGCCAAAAACCAGGTAGAATGGAGGGTCTTATAGAATGGAGGTGTGCCTGGACATGCATTTCGGATTCCAACATGGCCCAGAGGCTGGAGAGCAGGTGGGCAGGCACCCGCTGCAAGGAGGGCACATCACACCCAGCTCCTGGGTCTCCGTGCAGATCACAGTGCAACTCGCCCTCACAGAACCAAAGCCATCCCAAATCCCACCCCACATGGAACACCAGCCCTTTCCAGCCAGGGCCAGGCAGAGTTGCCAAAGCGAGAGAGTGCAGCATTTGCACACTCTAAGCTCAGCTCTACCTGTGAATGGTGCCAAGGGCACAATGCTTCCCTTCTCAGGCCCTGCCAAAGGCCTCCCGCCCCCAAGGCACCCCCACCACCTTCTATCTTTCCTCTGCAAATGAGTGCATATGTTCATGCACATGCATGTGTGTAAGTGCCTACATGTGCGGGTAAGCACGCCCATATGTACATCCCAGAAGGGCAGCCTGGAGCATCTCATCCATCACTGTCACCTGCAGATGAAGCCATCATGAGAATGTCCTACAGGTGGTATGCCTACAGCCTCAGGAACAATTGTCAGGGCAGGTGCACTATCAGCAGTGTTTCACAGGGCCACCAGGCTGGCAGGAGATGTCCAAACTCACTTGTATAGGCACAAGGACTATAAGAAAACACACATACCTCTTACGACCTTGGCCAAGGAGCCCAATGCTCCTTGCCTGTTCAGTAGACCCCAGAGACGACATCCAGAGTAGCCAGGGAGATCATCCATAACAGGAGGTTAAAAACACACACTCTTAGCCGGGCTCAGTGGCTCAGCCTGCAATCCCGTGCCTTTGGGAGGCTGAGGTGAGTGGACTGCCTGAGCCCGTGGGTTCAAGACCCGCCTGGGCAGACGAGACCTCATCTCTACAATAAATCAAAAATCAGCTGGGCGTGGTAGCGCGTGCCTGTAATTCCAGCTACTCGGAAGGCTGAGGCGGAAGGATCGCCGGAGCCCAGCAGGTCGAGGCTGCGGTGGCCGGGAGCGGCCACTGCACTCCAATCTGGGCAACAGAGTGAGACTCCAACTCAAAAAACAAAAACAAAAAAACACTCTTGAGGGCAGATGGTTAAAGAATACAGCATCCAATGAAAATGACAAACTATCTTAGCCGCCCCTACAAAACAGAGAATTCTACAAGCAGACCCAGGGCAGCCAGAGACTGTGACACCCAGCTGTGGGCTCAGTCCAGCTCCCTGGTCCAAGCAGCCAGGCCGCAAAAAGAATCCACAGCTGCACAAGGACCCTGCTGATCTCAGGTCTGCTCAGGATCTGAGGGTCGTGTGAGCCCTTGTGCTCCCGACTCTGCCCACTCCTTGGCTCCAGCCCTCTGTCCACCTGCTCCCCTTCCCACACAATCCTGCATCCCCACGGCTTCCACATCTCACATGTAGAGCGCTGGTGGGAGGGGGACTCAAAAGGAAGGAAAGCCGAGACCACCACTGCCCAACAGTGTTCCGCCCTAAGGGCACCAACCGCCACCCCACTGTAGCCTCGGGTGCTGGAGGCGACCCTTCGCAGCCTGGCTTCAGCCCCCTCCCTCCTCGGCCACACAATTCCATCCCCATCATTACTCCAAGCTCTCCTTCATCTTGCCTCTGGCCTGCTCAGCCTGCTGCAGCCGCACCCCCCTCCAGCCCCAGGCCACTCGAAATCCATTTCACAGGTAGAAAGTACTCACTAGCCAACGAATCTCACAAATAAGCACCGGGCCCCTTCTCACACCACCTGTGGGCAGGCCCCATGACAGCCCTGCTGTACAGATGTGGAAACCAAAGCACAAGAGGACAAATGGCTTGCCTGAGGCCACCGTTAAAGAGGTGGCTCCAGCACTCAAAGCCACAGCCTGGCCATGCCCTGAGCTTTACCACCATGCCGCAGCAGCAGGCAGGCAGGCCAAGCTCCTCAATAGTGCTTACCAAACCCTCCCCAAGCCCACAGCCCACAGCCCATGCCTACAACTGACCACTTCCCACCGCCTTGTCATTCTGCAGGTCTCCCACAGTCTGCCCCGCCTGCCAGCAAGCCTCTCCTCTCCTTCCCTTCCCAGAGACTGGACCCAGCCCCTGGCATATGTTCTGAGTGTCCCTCTCGCCCACTCTCCTCCCTTCCCCAAACAGCCACTCCAGCTCAGGGTCTCACCTCCAACTGCCAGGTGCCAATACAGAGATAGCACACAGCGAGAGGTCACTACCGGCCAGGGTGCCCCACACACCCCCAACTTAGAGGACATGAGGCTTTTGTAAGGCTTCCGTTTGTGCTGCAAAAACCACCATGAACCGTTAAAGAGCTCTTTACAGCCATACGGAGGAGGGAGGCGGAGCAGCTCAATTCTGGAACCTTTAATGTCCAAGTTTATGCTGTACTGTATTAAAAACAGACACACACAAAAAGTGAGGATCCTTTTTTATTGATGTTGAACCAAAGTTTAGCAACACTTTCTGCAGGGGGTATGATAATCTCCCAAGGGCTAAGTAACTTTCTCTACCATTTTAATTTTAGAACCCTGGTTTTCTTATTTCAATGTAAGTTCAATATTGAGTCTAATCTCAAAACAAATTTTGAGCGAGGCCAAATTGCTGACATTTAGCAAACACACCCACAACTAAAATAACCCAAGAAATCCCAACGCCAGAGCTGTTGAGCCACCACCTTCTTAGAGCACACCCCCAAATAGCACTGCCGAGTCCCTCAAGGACAAGAAGCCCATGCCCTTCTCAAAGCAGGAATCCCAAAGAGTACAGAGACTGCTGTCCAGCATCCAGGACAGGCATTTAGGAGACCACGAACCAACCCTGACTGCAAAATTTGACACCTCCCTAAGACACAAACACCGGCACCTGCTGGGCCAACCCACACCTGCATACCTCATGCGTCTCCTCAGGGCCCCTCCTGCCCTTCCCCAAATGTCACTTCCTAAAAATGCCACTTCCCATCTGCCCCCAAGGGAGGTCAGGCCCCTGAAGACCACTAAATTGTTGGACTCAGAGGGCAGGGACCTGGTGTTTTCATAGCCATACCCCACCCCTGGCTCAGGGCCAGGTGTGTTACAGTCCTAGATAAATGTGTGTGAACAAAAGTTACAGACATGGAGACTGCCTGTGGGACGCCAGATGCCCACTGTCCCCCAGGCTCATATAACCCACATAAATTTAATCTTAGATGCCAACTAGAACAAGGTAAGCTAGATCAGAGTCCCAGTCTATTCTAAATGACATAGGAACAGACACAACTGCATGAAACAGGGCATGATCACCAACTGAAGGACCAAGACCATTGCCTGCGTTCGGGCCACGGTGGCTCTGGCTTTGTCCTCAAGCTCTTCTCTGGGTGTAGTGGCCCTACCTGAGGGCATCCCTGTGTCCCCCTCCTCCCTACCTCTTTGCTCCTGCTGGGTCTAAGCCAAAACCCCTTCCCCACATCCCTGCCACCTCTCCAAGGTTAACCCTCAAAGTTTTCCAGGAGGCACTGGACCACAAGTCCGACTGTAGTACTCAGTCCACCACTGGGCTCACACCAATTTAGCAGGTGTGGCCAGCATTTTTGGGAAACAGGCAGAACAGAGCTGACACCAGTGAGCAGGTCTTGGTGGCCCATGTAGGTCTTCATTCTAAAACATGGATTCTAGGGTGTGGATCTGGGTGGGAGGTCCAGCGCCACCCTGGTATTAGGACACAACCGGGACTCTCCAAAAGCCAAAGGATCAGTCTGCACAGGCAGATGCTAGGTATGTCAGCTTCTGCTTAATTTAGAAGGTCAAATGAGGTGACAATCATTTACTCAAGAATATAAACACTAAATGCTTAAGAGCAAAGCATACATGTTTGTGTTCCAATTTGCATCCTGTTAGCTGATTGAGTGAGAAGGCAAATGACATCATATGCAGTTTAGGTGGGTGCAGGGCTGGAAGCTGATATGGGTGGGGAGGGACAGAGGAAGATCTCCCATCTAGCCTCGGAAGCCACAACAGCCTGGGGGAGAAGGCCCTTGCATCCAGGGGGGACAATGCTGAAAACACACTAGTACCTGAGGCTCCACATCCGAAAGAAAACCAGCTCCTGGGTGCCATCCAACACCTTGCCTGCAGCTAGTTCTGAAGCTGCCCTCTCCCTGAAGAGAGGAGCTGTGCTGTGATCCTCAGGAGGCAGGCAGAGAGGGACCATCTGGAATAGGCAAGACCACCAGCACCTCTGCCTCTGGTGAGGGGACTGGGATAGGCAGAGCCGCAGCCCCAACCACGGCTCCCTCACCAACCTCAGCCTGGATCCCACCTGCCCTGGGGAGAGATCAGGGCTGGGACAGTCTTAGAGGCTAAGCACACTCGCTGGGCAGAGGAGAAAGGCAGAGGCAGGCCGCCAAGGAACTGCAGCCGTCTAGGAGGCCGCGTGGGATCGCGGCACCTGCAGTGCAGGGATGTTCTGGGGCAGTGGGTGAAATCATTTCTCCAAAAAGTACTTGTGGTTCAGGAGGAGAGAGGAGCCATGGGCTCTAACATTCACAAGAGTCGAAACATTAATGATGTCAAGCAGCCCTCTGGTAGCAAATGTAAGAAGCAAGCAATCATACAAGAAAAAAAAAAAGCCACAGAGCAGACAGTGCTGCTAGGAGACTCCACACCCCACCACCAGGGCCCCGGCCATACTCACCACATGGAACCTCGGCCAATGGGAATGAAAAGGCTTCTCGGAGAGCTGACAACCAAGGCGTCAGCGAGCTAATTGTTTAAGTTCATGCTGGATTCTTCCTCGCCAATATAAATACTGCTTACAGAATTTCAAATAAACATGCTTCTACAAGGAAAGCCTAGAAGTAAATACACTCCACTGCTTGTGGTTTGGTTAGGGAAGTGGGAGAGTGCTCGTTCTTTCCCCCTTTTCAGTAGTTTCCAAATGATTGTGAGTGTGGTTAGATCGGTTTGGTTACCAAGTTTATGATGTTTGACCATACTGACAGTGACAGGCAGGCTCTGCTGGTCCCCAGCCTGCATGCCCCTCCCCCAGCTGCCACAACGCACATGAGCTGTGGGCTGGACCAAGCGATACACCTTCAGCTCTGCACACGTCCTCTGCAGGCCTTTCTGGGAACATGGATCAGGGAAAAGGGTCAACCTATTCCTCGGGCAGAAACCAGAGCCGACCAAATGCAACAGGCAGACAGGTGGGGGGCTATCCTTCCAAGACGCGCTAAGGAAGAATGCAGGCACTGATGATGCACAGAACATCCAAACAGCTGGACAAGGAGCCTGGAATCCTAGCTCTGCCAGGATTTTAATCACCAACTTGTTGGCCCTGAAGTTAATGTTAAAGCTTTCTAATGAACGTGCTCTTAAGATTCCAAGAAGCAAAATATTATCAGGCTTATACGCCAGAGAAGTTTCACCTCTTGTGCTGTAGACTATTTATTTTCCACAACACCCTGAATACCTGAGCTATTCGGGTGGGTCCTGGAAAGCACATGCTGAGTCACACTGCATTTTTCTTGTCTGTGCAGATAGAAGGCTCCCAGGCTAGATGGCTCCTCACCACCAGAAGGTCACAGCCTCCGGCTGCCTCATACCCCAAAGACCAGTGACAAAGACAAGTCCCTCCCCAGAGCCACAGGAAGGACTTCACAGAAACCACCATTCCTGACCCTTTAATAGGAAACACACCCTCCCTAAGATTTCATTCATCCTGCCCCAGGAGACATCAGTAAATAGAGAGGAGACTGCCCTCATATAACATGTACACTACACCACGGCACTTGGACAAAACTCAGTATCTGCATAAAGAAGTTGTGCATGAAATAAACTCAGCTGATATTTCTTCAAAAGAGCATCTTCAGGCTGGGTGCAGTAGCTCATGCCTCTAATTCCAGCACTTGGGGAGGCCAAGGTAGGAGAATCACTTGAGGCCAGGCATTCAAGACCAACATAGTGAGCAACATAGTGAGCAACATAGTGAGACCCTATCATTATTAAATAAAAATTAAGAAATTAACAGGGCACGGTGGCACATACTTATAGTCCTAGCTACTCAGGAGCCTGAGGTACTTGAGTCCAAAAGGCTAAGCTATGTTAGTTAAAAAGGCAGTGAGCTATGATCACACCACTGTACTCCAGCCTGGGCAACAGAGTGAGACTCTGTCTTGAAAAAGAAAATTAAAAATAAAATGAAATAAAATTAAGTTTTTTAAAATGTTAAAGCACTCTCATTCCAGTCCTGGAGAGGCCCAAGTCTAGACATTACAGCCATCAGCAGAGCACTTTGAGATGCTATCAGCCTCTCCTAGGGACTCTGAAACCTGCGGCTGTCAGTGGAAAGCAGACCCCATGCATCTTCAACATCCCACCTCCCCTGAGCAAGGAGACCTGACAGCATCAGCACACTCCTGCGAGGCTGCACACCCTAAAGCCGTGGAGCCCTCCAGGGGAAAGCTGTGCAGTTCTGGACTCCCGCCCCCACCTCTGTGAAAAGGGACCTCAGGGAAAGCAGCTCAGTCTAGAAAGTAAGTGGACAACACCTGTAATCCCAGCACTTTGAGACGCCAAGGTGAGAGAATCGCTTGAGTCCATGAGTTCAAGACCAGCCTAGGTAGCATAGCAAGACCTCATTTCTACAAAAACAAAATAAAAAAAATTAGCCAGACATGGTGGCACACACCTGTAGTCCCAGCTACTCAGGAGGCTGAGGCAGGAGGATCGCCTGAACCCAGGAGGTTGAAGCTGTGGTGAACCATGATCATGTCACGGCACTCCAGCCTGGGTGACAGAGTGAGATCCCGACTCTAAATTAATTAATTAATTAAAGTGAGCAGAACTGCACCAAGAAAATCTCATCAGCTGAGAAGAGACACTGAGAACATTCTTTTGGAAGCATTTTCCCTTAGTGCAGGGCCACTCCACAAGCCTGCACCAGCCTCCTATGCACCGGAGCCAAAAATCCTGAGTCCCTAGCCTGGCTCCTCAAATGCATCACGTCTTTCCTCAATTGGATCTGCGGTGCCAGGTGTGAGATGTGAGATTCCCAGAGCCTAAGTCTACAGAGGCTTGTCCTATATTACCACTCGCCAGGCTTTAGGGGTCTTCTAGTCGGGTGGTGTGCAAGTGGGCTCAGGTCCTCCCCAGGCTCCCTGGAACAACAGCAACGAGAGAGGCTGAGGGGCACTGGGCAGGGGACAGAGGTTGGTGGTTAGCGTGCAGCCCCACTCTGCGTGCAGCCTGCAGTTGGTCATTAGCAAGCACAGACACTGGAGCCGCCCAGGCCCAGGCCCAGGCTCATGTCCTGGCTTCACTGCCCGCAGGCCCCAAGGTCTCACACTGGCTGCCCACTCTCTGGGCCCAGGGTTTCCACCTATGCAGTGGAGCAACACAGCACCCATGTCCCAGGTGGGAAGGTGAAGTGCCTCCTACACACTGCAGTCTCCCAACAGTACCAGGCACCTAAAGGACACAATCAATCCCAGCTGTGATTTTTATTAATTCAGCTAAGCTCCTTAATAGCTCTCTTTAGGCCAAAGCTGACGGTTTTGATTACTGGTGGTCCCAAGTGACCTAGAACCACCCAAAGCAGCAGTAGCTGGGAGGCAGGGCCATTGGGGCTGTCAACAGGGGTTGGGCTACAGTGTTCTTATGACAGGAACTGAGAGAAGCCTCCCCAGAGCAGGGGGAGGACAGAGCCGGGCAGGTGCACATGGTCTATCATGCTAGCAGAGAGGGTGGGCAGGTCCAGGCAGACATAACAAGGGACAGGTATGTCCTCACACCAATTGACCCCTCCCATACAGTGAAACCCCTCTGCTCTCACTGCTTTGCCATGCAATCTCCCTATTTCTTCCTCTGTCCATCACCTCATCCAACAAAAGATGCATGCTTGGGGCTGGGTTCCCAGGTGGTTAGTGCCATGGAAGGTGGCCAAAAGGCCCAGGACCTGGCCAGAGACCTGAGCCCACAGCAGGGAGAGCCAGGCAGCAAGCATGCACTGTGCCCACCTAGATCTGCTGGGTAACAGGAGGGGTCTGGAGAACAGACTGACACCTGACCCCACCCAGGTGAGCTACGGTAGGGGAAGGTAGTTTCTGTTTTATCCTTCAGCCCCCACCCACCAGGGCGGTCATGTAGTCTGCCAACATGCAATGTGGCACCTAGCCAATGCAGGACGGCACAAGAACAGCAGAGTAAATGGAGGAGCAGCCCTCCATTCACCTCGTAAAGTCAAGCTCAGTGCCACAAGACATCTACCTCCTGCTGTCCCAGGAGCCCAGAAACACCCTGTATCAGTGTCCCCAAATGACACAGTTTTACAGCTTCCAAATGGCTCAGTTGATCCCTGAGTTTTAATTGTTGGTGCATTGGAAGAAACATGCAAGTGTGCTGGTACTTAGAAATACAAGAATTCCTCATAAAATATCAAAAAGCAAACACCCACAACAAAGAGACAGAGACCAAGCCACCAAGCTCTCTTTATGGGTCCACACATGATCAGTACCAGGGGCAGCACCAAGCCAGCAGACCAGGGACCCAGTGACAACTGGAGCATTCCCTGTCCCTGCACACCTACTCCACTTCCCTGGAGCAGGGTAACAGAAGAACTCTATGTACATCATCTGGAAGGAATCCCTCCAAGGGGCACCAAAACTTCTGCCCCTTACCACAGCCACAGCTGGATTGATGGATCCAAAGGCGCCCACAGGTGTGTCCTCAGAAGGGCACAGCGCCCATCTAGTTCTGAGGGAGACCAGACAAAAGCAAATGCACCATCATCAAGGAACCATTTACAAGAAGACTACATTACCTTCAAACAATAAACAATGAAAAATAAAATTGTTATTATTTTTAACCAGAGAATCAACAACCCAAAAGAAAATGGAAAGTATAGAGATTTGAGGCTATCTACTATATGGTTAGAATTCATCAGAGTTTTTCAGGTGTTCAATATTTAAAAGACTTTTCACAAAAAGAACACCAATATGAACATAGCACTACAATCTACATGTGCTGCCTCACTCTTTGCAAATATAGGTAGTAAACTTACATTTTTTTGGCAACAAAATTCCAGTTCTTATTAACTAAGTTTCAACTATTTCACAAAAATTCTTAATAATTTACCTGAAATGGAAAACTCAAGGCTTTAAGAACAAACTTTACTATCAGTACTAATGAAAATGGCTTCAGGAGAAATAAGCACACAAAAACTTAACTAGATTTTGTACAGATGTACCAGATGAACACTAGGAAGAATTTCTGATGTTTCAGCCAAATTTTTTTTTTAATTTTGCCTGATGTGTTATTGAGCACTAAGTTATTACATGATCATTCAAAACGGGGGGGGGGGGGGAGGGGATATAAGTCACACTAAATTTTTTCTGATTTAACTTAAATAACTGTGTATTGAAATAAGAAGTTGGTATCAGCTGGACTTTAGGCCACAGGTGCAAAAGCAGCTTTGAAAATTACACCAAGCCTTGCATCTTCACCAAACACTTGTAAATAGAAGTGCTTAAAGCACTTTTAAAACGAACATCTTTACAGATCTGGATGGAATGTAAGCTGTGGGGCAAAGCCTTGTTCTACCCTGCGCATAGCATCTTGCCAGAGCCCAAAATAGTGCCTGAGATAAAGCAGACAACACAGGTATCCTATGAGAAACACAGAAATTAACAATGTGTCTTACACTTGACAGTTTCTTAGACTTGACAAGATTCAGTAAATCTGTGACCCATTTAGAACTTATTTGTTGTAAGGACTGAAAAGGGGATTCAGCTTTGAGTTTAACCGGGGCTAACACCCTTTTCCAAGAACATTCACCAAACAACTCATCATCTCTGACTGGAAATGCGTTCATCCCCAACTAAGTTCCAATATGCTTCTGGATCTCTTTCTAGGCTCTGACCTGGCCTACCTCTGTGCACGTCCCCCCTCCATGCATGTTACCCCCTCTGTGTGCCCCACCTCTTGTGCTCACCCTTCATCTGTGTTCACCCTCCCTCTGTGCAACTGTTCCAAGCACCTGACCCCAAGTATTAGGATGCATTCTGATACCTGCTAAAGCAGCCCCTACTCATCACACCCTTTCTCAGAACTTTCCTGGCTGTTCTTCACACGTTTACTTGCCCATGAAAACTTTAGAATCAGCCTGCAAAATTCTAAAACAGTCCGGTGGAGATTCAAAACAGTCCTGCTGGTGGTGGGGGAGAGTTCAGATGTTTGCAGATGCAAATGTACCCAGCCTAGCGGTAAACCAGGGTCATCTAAGCTAGCCACAGCAACCTGCTTCCTTGTGTGGGTGTCAGACATGAGGGCAGGTGGTAGATTCAACACTGGACAGGACTCAGGGAAACCTGGTGCTTCTTGGGAAGAAAAAGTTCCCTCCTGGCAGGAGAGCTGCACACGATACCCCCAGGAGCAATGAGCATACCCAGGACCCAGACTTTGGTTTCCAAATACCACTCTCCAACAAAAGAACCAGGGCTCCTTGGAGAACTGGTTGATTCCAGGGCTGGGGCAGGGGAAACGCCAGGTGAGCCTACAGAATCTTACAGTGGCAGAAAAGTAGGAAGTGCTCAAAAAACAACAACACCTGACATGGAAGCCCCCTGAAAGATTTCAGTGGTCTAAGGTAGAACAATGAGAGTGACAGATGACCGCTGTCTACTTCCCGTGACCCAGGGAATAAGGCAAAACATCTATATTCTCACATGGTAGAAATAAAGAGTCAAGTAGATCAAGCAATGGGAAGGAGAGACAAACCTTCGCTATGGAAGAATCAATCCCAGATAATCATGTAATCATCCTTCCCATGAGGTGGGGGATGGACTTAGTGACTGGCTTCCAGTGACCAGAGTAAAGACGGGGAGATAGTACCTGGACAGCGAGAGACTGGCAGATACCACCATACCAGGCACGGGTGGACATCCCCTGTGCTGAGCCACGGGGACATCAGCCGCCCTTCTTTTTCCCAAAAGCCCACAACCCCAGTCTAATTGTAGAAGAAATCAGGAAAACCCAAATTGAGGGACATTCAACAAAACACCAGGCCAGTCCTCCTCAACACCGTCAAGGATGTGAGAAACTGCCACAGGCCAGAGGAGATCCAGGAGACAGGATGACAGGATGACAAGATCCAGAAGACAGCATGGTGCCCTGGATGGGATCCTGGGGCCAAAAAAGGGGCATTCCTGGAGAAACTGGTCAAACCCCAAAAGTCTGTGGTTTGGTCAACAGTGGTGTGACAATGTTAATGTCCTGGCTCTAACAAATGCATGAGTTACCTAAGATATTCCTATTAGGGAAAATAAAGTAATCAAATCTAAAATTTGTAAAACCTAAGTAAAAAGTTTTTTCAAAGTTGCCCAAGAAAAAGGTAGGTTAGGTTGTCTGGAGTTGTGTTCCCCTCCTACTTTTGCAGAGTATGGTATGAAAATCTTCTTTATTTTTATTTATTTATTTATTTATTTTTAGTTGGAGCCTCAGTCCATCACCCAAGGCTGGAGTACAGTGGCATGCACATGGTCAACCCAGCATCAACCTGCTTCCACCTCAGCCTTCCAAGTAGCCGGAACTACAGACACATACTACTATACCCGGCTAATTTTTTATTTTATTGTAGAGACGAGGTCTCACTAAGTTGCCCGGGCTAGTCTTAAACCTGCAGGCTCACACAATCCACTCACTTCGGCCTCCCAAAGTGCTAGGATTACAGGCTGAGCCACCGGGATTACAGGCTGAGCCACCGAGCTCAGCCTGTGAACAAATTTCTTAAGTTTACGCCTACATATCTTATTTTTATAAATGGGATTGCCTCTCTTTACTGTTTGGATATTCAGACATGCTATTATTGATTTTTATGTACTTTAATTACAAAATCCTTTAATCGTGTATATCTTGTAGATTTTCGGTAAATTCTCTTGTATTTTCCAGATGCATAATATTTGCAAATAGCATCTCTCCATTCTAATATTTAACAGGCATAGTCTTCTTTCTCTTATCTAATTGCTAACTGTACTGGCTAGAGCTTCTGTAACTATATGAAACAACCATGGTTATATGGAGTATCTTTGTCTTGTCCCTGACACTGCGGAAATGTTTGATTGTCATGTTTTAAAACCATATTACATAAATAGCTGCATGTTTTAATTTTATTAAGAAAAATCATGTTTAATCAATAGAAGATGTTGAATTGCAGCAAATATTTTTAGCATCTAAAGATGACCAAATAAGGTTTTCTTCTACTGATAAACAACTTATGAAAATACAAAATTATATTACTCAACATTTCCAAATATGAACCACCCTTATATTTTGAGTACAAACACATTTTATCTTTCTAAATTTGCTATTGAATCCTACATGGGATCCTATTTCAGTTGCTATTGGATTCTGTTTGAGATAGTTTCACTTAGACTATTCTGCAGCTATTTCTATTGTGCTACCCTTGTCTGGCCTTGGTATCCCTAAAATTTCTTGCTGTCTCTTAAACTGGGAAAGTTTAAACAGAGCTGGCGTTAGATGTTCCTTAACAGTTTGATAGAATCCACTCTTGAAAACATCTATGCCAGTTGGGTGCGGTGGCTCACGCCTATAATCCCTGCACTTTGAGAAGCAGAGACCAGAGGATTGCCTGAACTCACGGGTTCAAGACCGGTCCGGGCAACTTGGCGAGACCTCATCTATACAACAAATCAAAAAATTAGCTAGGTATGCTGGCACATGCCGGCAGTTCCAGCTACTTGGAAGGCTAAGGCAGAAGGGTCGCCTGAATTCAGCAGGTCGAGACAGCGGTGGCTAGAAGTGTGCCACTGCACTCCAGCCTGGGCAACAGAGTGAGACTCCAACTCAAAAAAAGAAAAGAAAAGAAAACATCTATGCCTGGAGCTTTTTTGGGACAGCAGCTTTGAAAAGTCAATCTAGAGACAACCTACAGTCTGGAAAAAAATATTTGCCAACTGTAAATCTGACAAAGGTCTAACATCTAGGATCTATAAGGAACTCAAGTGAGCAGAAAAGAAAAAAAACAAACAGCCCCATTACAAAGTGGGCAAAAGATACGAATAGACACTTCTCAAAAGAAGACATATAAGCAGCCAACAGATACATGAAAAAATGCTCAGCCTTACTAGTCATCAAGGAAATGCAAATTAAAACCACACTGAAAGACCACCTAACTCCAGTCAGGATGGCCACCATCAATAACTCAAAAAACAACAGATGCTAGAGAGGATGCGATGAAAAGGGAGCACTTCTACACTGTTGGTGGGAGTGTAAACTAGTACAGCCTCTGTGGAAAACAGTGTGGCAATTCCTAAAAGATCTAAAAATCGACCTTCCATATGACCCCACAAACCCCCTACTGGGAATATATCCCAAGGAACTCAAATCACTCTATGAAAAAGATACCTGCACATGCATGTTTACTGCAGCATTATTCACAATAGCAAAAGCATGGAACCAACCATGCTGCCCATCAAAAGAGGACTGGATTAAAAAATGTGGTACATATACATGATGGAATATTACACAGCCATAAAGAAGGACAAAATTATGAATTTTGAGGCAACTTGGATGGACTTAGAGGCTATAATACTGAGTGATCTATCACAGAAACAAAGAATTGAGTAACACATGTTCTCACTCATAAGCGAACCTTGAACAACTATTGAAATACTGTAAGAAAGAGACTGGCAGTAGTGGGAAACTGCCAGGGAAGGGCGGGGATGGGAATGGCAGTAGTGGGAAACTGCTGGGGGGGCACACCTCATCAACAAGGGTACCTGCATAATGAACATTTGTATACCTAGCCCTAAATTGTCACATATTTAAAATTAAAAATTTTTTTAAAAGAAAAGTAAATCTATCTTTTTTTTCTAATCTCCAATCAGTTTAGCTTTTCTCTCTCTTCTGGAGTCAATTTGATAATATATACATTGCCAGAAAATTATATATTTCATCAAATTTTTCAAAAGTATTTTAACCCAGTTGATCAAATTAATGTCTTAAAACTGTTTTAATTTTGAAAGATTTCCTTGGAGAACCAAGGACAGCAATGCGGGTGGCCAAGTGAGAGTCATACCCAAAGAACATTCCCAGTAGCTGGCTCTGCACAGCCCACACCTAGGCAGGACAAGGGGTCACAATGCCTGCCCAAAATCTCTCACATGGCACCTATATCTCCTACTGCGCCAGGTTCCAAAACCAAGCAAAATAGTCTTCTTTCCTGTAAGACCCCGCCAAAATCATCTCCATGCATAAGTGCCAAACTCAAAAGACACAAAATTAGGTATGGAAAAGCTGTTACTTTGCTCATGTTAGACATCTGGGCCAAAATGTAACACTTCAGCCTGAATTTGTGCCACTGTCCAAACACACAAATCCAAAGCTATGTGGGAAGGCTGTGTTCAGAGAATGCATTTCCACACACTGTGCAGTAAAAGGTGACTGAATGAAAGTGCTTCAGAGAAGGCTTTGGCTTATTCCCTACGTTTTTTAGGTTTAGAATTAAAATGAATCTTCAAGTCTGTACCATGTAGCTCTTTAAAATATGCAGTGACATTTCAAACTCTCTGCTCAGCACAAAAGCTGTAAAACAATGTTGTGAAATGGCTTGCTGCTGTCGGAATAGCTTCAGAGGCAGGGATCGGCTGGGTCACTCTCACCTGTGGTTTCTCCATGTACAACTCAGAGTGCACGGGTGACATCCCACATCCAGCAAGGGCCCAGCATATGGCAGACACCCCACTGCATGAATAAATAACCTCAAATGTAGTCAACTGAGCGACAAAACTCCCAGATCTCATGGAGTCACACCCACCTCTAGGAGCTCCAAACAGGACTGGGCTAGGCCCAGTGGCCTCTGAAGGTGCCTGGGGTACCCAGAAACCACACTGCACATTCCTTTGTCTCTCCATCCCACTCCCAATTTGGGTTGTCTGCTTATTTTTAATCATAAGTTTTCAGCCTGTTAAAATACACTCAATATATACAATTCTATTCCAAATAATAGTAGAACTGTCAGAAACAGCTCTCAATTATGAGTCCAGTTTTCACGGCCATCACTCAGAACAAGGACAGGAGGAGAAGAGACACCACATAGTCCAGTTCAAGGATGTCCCAAGGTAGGCTCCAGGAAGGACACCAACTATCATGTGAAACCATTTGTCTGACACACGTCCATCCAGCAGGGCAGGGCTGCAAAGCCTAGCGGAGATGTGTTTAAAATATTCTTCAAAATACATAGATCCCAAATTGGAATGGAGGAAGAAGTTTCATTCCTTTACAAGATCAGTGAAAGATCCGCTGGGACAAGTCACTCTCCCTCCCCAGGATTCTCTGCTCCTCCAAGGACCAATGACGGTCTTCCCATTGAAGAGGGCAGCCTCACTGATGACACAGAGATGACAAATTTCCCAAACACACTGTGGTGATAGTGACAAGCAGGAAGAAAAGTTACAAAGCAAGAAGCCAAGAGCAGCTGCGCCACAGCTGATCTGCACCCCAGAAGCACGACCCAGGGGCTATGGTGCCCATGAACGGGCAGCTGGAAGTGTCCTCACTGATGAAGGCATCCTCTAATACAATCCCTGTGGCTGAAAGAGGCAGAAACTGCTCGGCAAGTCTGCAGACCACAGCTTCGGCCAGGCCTCTTGGTTCAGTTACAAATCAAGGCAAATTTCTTCGCTGTTCTGCGCTACTCAGGCTTCAGGGCAAGGGAGGTCAGCATGGAGTAGACATGAGCCACCCTCGGAAGTGAATACACCTTCTTGGCAACCAGCCAAACTACACAGCACAAACCACTAAGGCAGTGAGGAGTGTTACTTATAGAATCCCCACCCGTATGTCTGACCCACAAATCGCAATGAAATCAATCAAACCAACTGTGTGTTGAGGTGTATTTAGGGCTTGCTTTTCTTTCTTTTCTTCTGGTTTAAATTTTCTATGGGACATCCACTCACACTTCGTTTTTCAATAGCAGCCCTGAAAAATGAATACTTTTTTACTTTAAAGTTATTCAGTGTAACAACCAGTAATTATGATCTTTCCAAACACATCTGAAATTTTGTTACTTTTCCTACCCTGCATACATTCTACATTCACTTAATAAAACATAAAACAACAGCACTTTTGTAACCCATGAAGATGAACATGCTCCTGTTTAATCTCCTTAATTTACATATCCACCTACACTCATTTCAAGACACCTCATCATTCATTATGTTGGAGACTCAGCAGATGCAGAGCTATTCACAACACAGAGCAGGACTCTAGCCCCCGTGACCCCACTTCCCATACATATTGTCCAAAACCCTCAACAACACCAGAACCAGCCCCTGTGGGCTGTGAGGGTGCAAAGAGACCTGGCACCAGGCACGACCTCGTGGCCAGCTCAGTACCAGGTGTGGCCACTCCAGGACCTGGCTCCACAGCCCGGATTCTGAACAAAACATCAGTCTTTTTTTAGTCTTGCCTGACTCCCAAATTCAGACTATACCGTTGTTACAATCTAAACTTAGACTAGAATCCAGGGTTAGAGTCTAGCAAATGAAGAACACAGGTCACGTCATCAAAACAGGTTACCTAAAATTAAAGGTTGAGGGATCACATACCTACTCCCCTTCTCCTGGAACCATGTCCTGGAATGACCATGCCCCACACCCACGGCGACTGGAGCACAGGCCACAAGGCCCAGGATGAGCCAAAGGAGGCCTCCGTTGGATGCTCCTCCTCTAGCCACAGGGATGGTGCCTTGGTGGAGGCACAGAGTCCAAGGTGGTCCAGACAAGGCCAATGAGACTCTGCCTTCAGAAGCCCCTTCCCACTGCAGACTATACACAGGAGCAGTCAGCCCTGTAGCCCAGCCATCCCGTGGGCCTGACCCACATCAAGCCTTCTACTCCCCATCGGCCTCCTCCAAAGCCGCCCCCACACCCTGCAGGGCCCGATGGCCCCAGCCCCTCACAGCCCCTCCTCTTCCTTGCCTCCTGCTGGCTCGGGCCCAGGAGGGCACTTCCTCCCGAGGGTCCGCCCTGCAGCCCTAACTCCTCGGCACGCTCAAGGTACCCTGAAACTCCGTGCATGAGCCCTGTGCTTTGCCATGTGCCTTCAGGACGTCTGCTGAGGAAGGCTGGGGACCGACATGATTCCTAGTGGAAGCGGCTCAAAAAAACATCCAATGTACTGCATATTATTCAGGTCTGATGACTCCTCCTTATTAAAGCTTTCCCAAAAGTTCCACCTGGTTCTCAGGGGAGAGCAGACCAGATGAGTAGGGGAAAGCCCAAGCCATAGGGAGGGAGCAGAGGGGCAGGACAGGGCCTGAAAATGTTGAAAGGGCGGGACCACCGAGGGACAGGGACCACCGAGGGAGAACCGTGAAAAGAGCCATGGAAAGACCATCCTCTGCCGACTCACCCTGGGGAGCTCGTGGGTGCCAGGGGGTACCCCAACTCCCTGCCAGAACCTTCTTCCTTTCAGACGCCTCGCGAAGCATCCTCACACACACACAGCCGTCGAGGGCCACACTTCCATCTCTTGCCCTACGTCCCCCACATTACGGCAGCACGACTAGCTCAGACGCACGGAGGTAGCGGTTCTGGACCCGCCGTCTGTCAGCTTAAACCAGATCACAGCCTTCATCCGGATCTAGTCAGGTTTTCTTCTCAAGCACGGAGAACCAGATAAGCAGGTTCCATGAGCTACATCCAAAGCCCTTCCCATGTCCCAGGTGAATTCTAAAATTTGTCCCTAGGCCCCTGGACCTGAGATTTGTCTGCGAGCCTCCTGGTGCCAGCGACACGGGAAAGGATGATGTGTGGCCAGCCCTGACCACACAGAGCTCCCATTAGCCAATGGGCAGACCAGATGGAAAGACCCAGACACCAGGTCACAGCCATGGTGGTGAGACCACGAGGCAAGCAGGGAACAGTCCAAGAACACAGCACTGCAGCCCAGGGGTGACCGCAGACAGACAGAGGGCCGGAGTCTCACGGGGCCTGGCCAGGGGCAGGCCGGCAGCGGAAGGGGCACCGTTGGACACCTTGCCCAGAGGCCCAGGGTGACCCAGGGACAAGAAATGCCCCCCAGACCACAGTCCCAAGGACGACTGGCCCACAAGCGACTGCCCAATGACCAGTGGCCCTGAACACAGCCGCTTCGGCAACCCAGACCCCATGGAGCACCTCACAGGCGCCGCAATGCCAGAGCGCCCACTGCAGCTCCTTCCACACTGGGAGAAGGGCTCAAGGCAGTTGGGGTCTGGAATACACTTGGCCGAGGACATGGATTTGGCATGGGCGAGAAAGAAGACACAGATGCCTGGGGCTTTGGCTTGCGGGAGCGACAGGACCCCACCATGTGTGATAGAATCACTGGGTCCAAAGCTCAGATATGAGACCCACAGGGAGGGAGAGGCAGGACAGCCAGCTGGGGCACAGCAGAGATCTTGATGGGGATATAGACAGGACTTACCGTCATGAAAAAACACAGATCTCCTGGGGAAAAAAGGAGAGAGAAAAGCTGGTAGAGACTGTGCTCAGCACTCCAGTCCCAATAGGTCAGGAGGAAGGTGTGGAACACAGAGGACGACCGGCTGGGGTCAGGGCCCGGGTCAGGCACTGGGGTAAGAAGTGTTCTAGGAGGTGTACAGCTGGTGACAACACTGCCGGGTGACAGCACTGCCGGGTGACAGCACTGCTGAGAACTATCCAGAGGGTTGACCCAGTTGCCTGGACCCAAGCTGCTCCTCAGAGAGACTCACAGAGAGCAGAGAGCCAGGGAAAAAAGCACCTGCAAGTGTTTAAGGGTGGAGAGTCATGGCTGCCGAGAGACAGCAAAGACACACGTGAGGCAGTGGTCAGACAAGGGCTGAGGCCAGGAGGAACCGTTGAGGGAGATGGAGGGAGGGATGCACAGCACTGGGGATCCCACTAGGAGCACCGATTCCAGAGAAATCTGGTCCAGAAAGAAGCACCTTGCTACCTGCCACACCCCAGCCCATGGCAGAACAAGCCTGAAGAATCGCTTTGCTCTGCAGAGCAGCCGGTGTGGTCAGAGAAGAGGGGACACCAGACAGCAGACGTGCGCCTTGGAGGCACACAAAGTAGGGACATCCTGCCTAAAGCACGGCTGCATGGAGCTCTGCTCACGAAGCACTGCCCCGCAAGGGCCCAGTGGGGTGGGTTTTGGCCCCTGCAGCTACCACCCATCATGCAGTGCTGGGGCTGGGGGCCTCATCTTGGGCAGAGGGTGACTTTTCAAATCATCCCAGCAGGCGAACCATGGAAGCACTTTGGTGTTCAAGGTGCCACCGGCTCTGACAGAAAGGGACACCAGCCAAGTTTGTCTATGCCTTAAGAAGACTAGCTTGTTTATTTTGGCCCTCTTAGAGACCTGCACAAGGAATGTGCAGAAAGCCAGGCCTGAGCACCTCATGAGAACCCTACAATCTGTGCAGATGCCAGTTCTTCACAGGAACCCTGCGGACCTCATGGGGGAGCCCCAAGACCCTTGCTTGCCCGGCCTCCCTCCTCCCAACAACACTGCCTGGGTCTGCCCCCACTTTCAGAAGGACATAAGGAGGAGGAGACAGGCACAGGTAGGGAGTGGACCACGTGGGGTCCAAGCTTCTAGCAAGAAGGAAGGACTCACTTGGGACATGGTGAATGCAAGGAGGGACCTCTGAGCAGGAGACTGTCCAACAGGCCAGAGTCAGCTGTGCTCCCAATGAGAACATGCAGAGCCATGCAAGGGAGACATGCTGGCAGGCTGATTTAGAAATGGGGTTAGGGTTAGGGTTAGGGTTAGGGAAACAGGAAATTTATTCTCTTAAAAAACAAAACAAGGGGATGTGACCAGATGGGCCAGCAGGGTCAGAAGCAATACTAGAGTTTCTATGGCCAGAACGCTGACCAAGAGACCAGTGACACAGGCGGTTCTCAGAGAAGATGTCACTGAGGCCCCTTGGCAGCATAAGCCACACCCTCAGCCCCAAGCGCTCCACATCCCGGAGTTCTGTACAGACGGCAGTCATAGACCTAAGAGCTGGGCCAGGGGTGCGAGGGCCAGGCAGGGACGTGAGAGCAGACCACAGACGTGAGAGCTCGTCCATGCACACAAGTGCCAGATTCATCTCCTCCTGCCTCCCAATGTCACAGTTTACATCCCGCTCAGAGCCAAAGCTACCAACCTCAACACACCAGCCCAGTTCCCCTCAGGCACCCCCCGGAGCTCACCAAGGCAGACTCTGTTCCACCTTCATAGGGCTTCCTGGCCTGGCTCAAGGATCCCCAGGATGCCAGCCCTGTGAGGCTTGCAGCCCAGGGCACACCTTGAAGGCAGCACCCTCTTCCATTGGGTCTACCACCCTTCATCCCCTCCTGTGACAGTGGGGTCAGTGCCCTCTGCCATGAGAGTGAGCACTGGGCCAGCCCAGGTGGCCTCCCCACCTTCCTGCCCAGTGCTGGAATGAACTCAGGATCCCCCATGGAGAAACTGGAGGCTTCTGTAGGGTGCAGGCCATCCTCCTTGCTGGTGAAGGAGGAGGCACATGGGGTCAGGAAGAGGCACATGGGGTCGCCCAGGGAAGATGCCTTCGGGAGATAGCGTAGACCAGGAGTGGGAGCACAGGGCCAGGGGCTGGACCAACCAGAAACAGAGAAAAAGGCCGGGCCCCAGAAAGAAGCAGTTGTTGCCTCCCATGAGAGGACACTGGCCAGCAAGCCTCTCACACAGCTCTGGCCCCTGCAGGCCTCTCTCCCCTTCCCCAGGTCAACTGCCACACCACTCAGCAATGGGACCACATGTGTCTGGACCTGGAAATCACCATCTCCTGTTGGTCCCTGGAAACCTGCCCACTCGGCTCAGATGAGGGGCTCAAGGTCAAAGGCAGACGTTTAACAGAGTCTCAGTCCTATTAGGACAAGCACCTCCTCTTTAAAATCAACCTTATCCTGAAATGAAACTCAGAGACTATAACTTAACTACTTACATATTTTTTAAAATCATAAATCCCAAAATAAAGAGTAAAACCAGAAAATAGTTTATATATAAAATAGTTTATATTAAGATATCTGCATATGGATATGTTAAATTCCTGCACAGACACATAAAGGCACATAGAGACACACAGACAAAGACACACAGAGTCAAGCACACACAGACATGGACACATAAAGATGTACACACAGACACACATACATAAACACACATGCGCACACACAGACACATGCATGCACAGACATGCACATGCAAAGATGCACATACCCACACATACAGACACACAAATACACAGACATGCACACACAGACACACAGACACACACACGCGTGCACGCGCATCACCCATTTAGTCTTCATCCTGGAGGGAAAAAAACATTCCAGTGGATGCCGTTTTTTTAAAACCCCACAGCATACACACAAACACATCACGTTCCAGCTCAGCAGATTCCCAGCGACCCAGTGCGAAGAGCAGAAGCCCAGGTTTGCTTCCTTGACAGACTCAGCCCAAGCAAAGACATGGGCAGTTGCTGCTGTGCACCCAGGGACACCCCGGAAAAGCAAACGCTGAGCACCCGCTCTCCTCACAGAACATGTTTAAGCAGGTGGAATTTACAAAAGTTAGAGTCTTCCTGCTCTAATTTCTTTTGTACATTTCAGACTAAAACGTCTCCTTTCAGGCTGTTACTGATAAGTTGTTGGAATAGAATATTTTAAGCAAAAGTATTATTGTTTACCGTGAGCAGAACCTAAAATTGAAGTCCTTCAAAGATCGACAGCTGGAAGCCAAGAGCAGTGGCTCATGCCTGTAATCCCAGCACTTTGGGAGGCAAAGGTGAGAGGACTGCCTGAGCTCAGAGGTTCAAGACCAGCCTGGGCAACTTGTGAGACCTCATTTCTACAATATTTCAAGAAATTAGCCAGGCGTGATGGTGTGTGCCTATAGTTCTAGATACTCAAGAAGCTGAAATGGAAGGATCACCCGAGCCCAGCACGTTGAGGCTGTGGTGGCCATGATCATGCCACTGCACTGCAACCTGGGAGAACAGAGTAAGACTCTGACTCAAAATAAAAACAAAACAAAAAGATCTACAGACTGGACTGCATGGCACATACAGAGGTACACACACTCTGACAACCTGTGGACAGAGACACATAGGATAATGACAAATGGCTTGCGTGCTCAGCTGCTCCCAGCTCTGAGATTGCGTTGCAAGGCATGTGCCATCCTGTGAGCTGCACATCTGCTTTCCAGGATTCCTTGGGTTCCAGCCCCTGACCCAGCTACAGAGCTGAGCACCAGTGATGTGCAGAGGATGCACCTAGCACCCAACTGGGTAGGGGCATCACAGAAGCCAGAGGGACATCAGCTTGCAGAAGCCACAGGCAGGTCCTCACATCAGCAAGAGTGCCAGAGCACAGCAGAGGATGATGTGGCCCTTCTTCACTGGGGCCACCAAGCCTGGTTCTTGGGTCCTTCGCAAGAGTCACGTAGTGATTTTTGTTTTTAAACTCCTTTTCTGCTTAAACTACAAGTTTAGGTTTCTGCTTAAACTATAATCAGAACCCTGAGGCTGGCAAACCTGTAAGGGAAGCTTTAAAATAATCTTGTGATGATCTTCCAGCTAAACACACAGCCTATGAAGGCAGGGCTAAGCCAGTAGCTCTCCTATCCCTAGGACCTTGGTTAAGTAAGAACTGCATGTACAAATTCAGTACAATCTCTATCAAAATTCCAGAGGGTTTATTTTAAAAACGGATAAACTAATTCTAAAATTTATTCACAAATGAAAGGGGTCAAAAGTAGCCAAAACAATATAGAAGAAAAGACAACAGAGTTAGAAGACTCACACTTCCTGATTTACAAAGCTACGGGAATCAAGACAGTGTAGTACTGGCATAAGAATAGATACACAGATCGATGAAACAGAATCGAGAGTCCAGAAATAAACCTATATGTTTATGGTTAATAACTTTCAACAAGGGTACCAAGGCAATTCAGTGTTAAAGAACAGTCTTTTCAACAAATGATGCTGAAACAACTAGATATCCACATACAAAAAAAAAAGACCCCTACCTCACACCATATATAAAAATTAAAATAGTTCAAAGACCCACACGTAAGAGCTAAAACTATAAAAGTCTCAGAAAGAAAAAATAGGAGAAAATCTTTGTGACCTTGGATTAGAAACGGTTTCTTAGGTATGATATCTGAAGCACAAGCAACCAAAGAAAAAATAAGTTGAACTTCCTCAAAATTGAAAACATTTGTGCTTCAAAGAACACTATCAAGGAAGTAAAGAAAGTCAAGTGTGGTGGCTTACACCTATAACCCCAGTACTTTGGGAGGTTGAGGTGTGAGGACTGCTTGAGCCCAGGAATTCGAGATCAACCTGGGCAACATAGCAAAATCTCATCTCTTCAAAAAAAAAATTAGCCAAGAATGGTGGTGCATGCCTATAGACCCAGTTACTCAGGATGCTGAGGTGGAATTGCCTAAGACAGAAGGTTGAGGCTGCAGTGAGCCATGATCATGCCACTGTACTCCAGACTGGGTGACAGAGTAAGACTCTGACTTACAAGTTAAAACAATACACAGAATGGGAGAAAATATTTGTAAATCATATATCTGATAAGAGCCTAATATCCAGAATATAAGTTTAAAAAAAAAAAAAACTCTCTTAAAATTCAACAACAACAACAAAAAAACCCAAAAACTGTGCCATAGATTTGTGGAGATGGACAATCACAAGTATCGTTTTTGGATGTAGAAAAATTTTATCCCTCTTATGTTGCTGCTGGAAATGTAAAATGGTACAGCCACTGTAGAAAACAGTCTAGCAGTGCCTCAAAAAGCTAGAGTTATCGTATGACCCAGCAACTCCACAGCTAGGTCTAGACCCAAGAGAAATGAAAACATATGTTCACACAAAAACTTGCCCGTGAATGTTCATGGCAGGACTATTCATGATAGCCAAATGTCTACCAACTGGTGTATGGATACATAAAATGTGCCATATCTTCACAATGAAATAGTATTCAGCCATACAAAGATACAAAGTACTCAGACTACAACAGAGGTGAGCCTCGAAGACATTACGCTGAGTGAAAGAAGTCTGACATGAAGGCCACATACTGTTTGATCCCATTTGCAGGAAACATCCAGAAAAGATAAATCCACAGAGACAGAAAATAGATTAGGGGTTGCTAGGGTTTGGGAAAGGGGAATAAGAGTGCCTGCAAGTGGGTACTGGGTTTCTTTTAGGGGTGATGAAAATAATTTGGAATTAGGTAGTGACGATGGTCACACAACCTTGAGAATATATAAATACACTGACCTGTATATAATAAAATGGGGAAGTTTATGGTGTCTAAATTTGTCTTAATCTAAAGATAATTATAACAATAATAAGTGCAGCCAATACAGATTTCCCCAAATGACAAAACTAACCCTCCACTGACAGGACTTTTACAAGTGTGCATCAATCGGGAGGGCCAGGACCAGGTGAACCTGAGCTGTCCATGTGGACCACACATATTGCTCCAAAGCTATCAACAGCCCGTGCATGGTAAGCATCCTTGCCCCAAGCCAGCAGGAACTTCTCCCACAATGGCACACTGGGCAACGTCCAGTCAAGGCCCACAAGGTGACAAGCAGCTAACCAGCAAGCTCAGTGTATCCCAGAGGAGGTGAGCAAGCCTGAGAGAGGGACACCAGACTTGGCTGGGCTTGGACAGGGCTGGCACCACAAGCAGAGGGCTCCAGCCAGGGACACTGAGGTGACCACACTTCCCACAGTGACACATCTATGGGCCCCGGGGAGAAGGGGATGTACAAGAGGCACTGAGGGCAGCACCCTGAAAACGCCTGGGAGCCATGCCTAGGAAATTGTCACCGTATGCAACTTCCAGCTTAAAAAGCCACTCTGAACATCCTGATCCCACACCAACTCTGGAGAGCTCAGCAAGGGAAGCCAAGAAGCATCAGGCAACTGCACGTGAAGAGCAATGGAGCCTGTGACAACGCACCTGGACACAGGGCGCCGACATCAAGGCTGTAACATGACAGTGTCACCAGTGGAGCACCTTGTCCAGCTCTCAAGGACAGGAAGTAAGGGTTCCTCACGCAGCATTCTTTGGACTGGAGCTGCAACCGTCCTCTCTCTGGGCCCACAGCAGGAGACTCAAGGGCAAGGGACAGGGATGAGTGGGCTCCACGTGTACGGCCCCTCACCCTCCAGAGAAGTCCGATGGGGACTCCAGGCTTCTCAAAGGCGCCAGATACAGATGTGGCTTCAGGCGGCAGAAAAACCAGCGTGCACTGTGCAGTCATCAGGGCCTGGGGAGGGAGATCTGAGTGTCTAGCGGGGATCATGAAGGATTAGCCCCGATTAGCCTTGGAGCAAGCAGCCTCTCTGGAAAGCCACAGGCGTCAGTGAAGGCACGTGCGTCAGCACATGGGCCCAGAATACTCTGGGGCAGCCTTGAGGAAGGCGCTGCTCTGCTGTGGCCCTTGGTACCACCCTGTCATACATGCAGCCGGCAGGAAGGCTACCAGAGACAAAGAGTACCCCATCCCCGCTGGGTGCCTCCTCGTTCTCTGGTCTGCCCTACAGAACCTCCACACAGGACAGCCAGATTGCTTGTTCTGCAAGCTAAGAAGTCACCATTACCACATTTATGTTCTACTGCAATTTAATTTTTATGGGTAAGAATCTGCTCACTTTCAACCATAAAATGATATAGACAGGATCCAGGCTCCCTGGGAAGAGGCTAAAATTCCCAAAGCAGCAGGTGGGCACATGGGGAGCAAACATGAGGGAGGGGCAGGAGCTCACGATGGCTCTGCCCAGCTGGCATCTTTTCCCACCGTGGACAGCGGCTCCCACGCTTTGGGAACAGACTCAGACCCCACCCACAGTCACTCATAGCCAACAATGAACTGAAGCAAGAATCCCCTTGCCCTTGCTACAGTCAGATGCGCTCCAAGATCCCTCTTTAACCTAAACATGGTCCAACCCCCCAGATGACCTCACAATGTCTGGTCACACCTTGAGTCTGAGAAACAGGTCTACAGCACCAGGGTGTAGCCTGTACTCAATGACCCTCTCCGCTGGCAGCCATCAGCATCAACTCGGAAAGAGGCAAGCAGAAAAACCCTACTCAGCCCTACACAAAACAAGTAGCTAGTCCACAGAGCTATGAATGGCCGTGGTCTTCTGACCTCTGCGCAGAGGTCTCCACTGAAATGAAGGAGTTTACAGGTCACCCTCTAGAATGGCTGTGTACCATGGAGTCCTCCACTCCACAGCACAGCGAAGCATGAAGCACGGGCGTGGGCACAGGCAAGGCTCCCACCAGTGCATTACGAAGGCCGTGCTCTAGGACTCCCTGTTTGCCCAGCGCTCACCAGCTCCAAGCCCCACGTGCTGCCTCACCAGAAACACAGACATGTGCTCCATCGGCAAGTCTGGACTTTCACCTACAAGGCAGGCTGACACGCCCCTACAAGTCAGCCAGCGTGATGGGAGACATGGAACCATGCTCCTTTGACTCCACACAGGAAGGGCAAGAGAAACTATCCTTCTCGGAATCTAGGCTCATTTGCCTGTAGCAGGAAGACTGGCCAAATTTCTATGCAGTGACTTCCAAACAGCTGCCATGGCATATGAAAGAAAAAACAGAAAAAAGGTCAAAAAATGAGGTGAGCACAATATGAGACTCAGTAAAGAAATATTCAGGTAAGAGTCCACACAAATTGACACCTCTGTATATATCTATAAATGCAGTCCTGAGAAATTAGATCACCCTAAATCACTCAGTGTTGGGAAAAATAAAAAGTGTCTGTTCTACAAACTCTATGATCACCTCCTTATTAAATAACTTATTCACAGTTTAAACACAAGATTTTCAAGGGCTACCTCATTCTAAAGTTAAAATCCTAGGCAGGAAAAAAACTCCATACTCCAAATAACCAGGGAAATGCAAATTACATTATATAAGATGTCATTTCACACATCTGACTAGCCACATTTTAAGTAAGACCACATCAAAAGTTGTTGAGGATATAACATACTGATACCCTTCCCAGCCCTGGTGGGAGTGTGTGATGTATATGTGTGTACAAGCGTGGTGTACACACATGTACATATTGTCGTGCATATGTGTGCAAATGTGCATGTACATGTGTGTACCTGAAAGGTATACATGCATATGTGGTGTGTACATGCGTGCATGTGTAGTGTGCATTGTGATACGTGTGTGCGTGTATGTTATGTATGCGTTGTGTGCACAGTGTAGATGTGCACTGCATGTGTGTGATGGGCATGTGTGTACCTGCAAAGTGTACATGGATGAGCATGTGTTGTGCATACATGCGATATGCACATTTGTGTGTGTGGTACGCACGTGTATGTGTGTGCTGTGCTCATGTGTGCATATGTGGTATACATATATATGTGATGTGCATCTGTATCTGTGTACATTAGAGGGCAGCTTCTATCAGCCCCAACAGGTGCCCAAAATTCTGGCCCAAGTACCCATGAATATGCATCAAGAGGGCTCACTACATCAGCCTGTGACAGCCAGAAGCAGGAAACAGCCTCCGTATCCACGTTGGGCCTGTGAATACATTTTGCTGTGTCCATTTGGTGGAATTAATTTCACATGCCACATTATGTCCCACGCCCCCTCTGCCCTGTCACTCGGAGAACAGCCACCAGCAGCACGCACAGGGGGACACAAGTAGCATGACAACGGTGCCCGAGTATGCGGTGGAGGAGGACCTAGTGCTTGACAACTTCAGCCCCGGGGCTGGGTCAGCATCTGTGACAAGGAAGGGCAGGCCTGGGTCCAGGGAGCCCTGAGGCGAAGGCAGCACCACCAGGCGCCAGGGCACACAGACCCCAAATCAGGCTCCACCAGTGCCAGAAATGAACTTTCTCCATAAGAGGCTCCAAGTGCTGGAATCAAGTTAAATTCTAGTAGGCAACAACATGCTTACTTTTCCACAAAAAATGTTAAAAGCTTTTCATCTGCGAGACAGAGTCCCACTGCAGCAGTTGCCACAAAACACTGAAGTCACCCTCTGGTCTGTCTGGCCAGAGGTGTTTACCGCACTTCAAACGTTCTGCATGATGTGGACAAGGCATAGCACTGCTGTCTGTGCCTCTCCGGGTCACTCTGTATTCTACTGAATTACAGAAAACTAAAAGTATTGAGGTGATCAAAGCTCACAGATACCAATTTTCTCCCAGAAGCTAGGATACATTTGAACTCTCTCCCTAACTGGAAATGTACTATACTAATAAATAAATAAATAAATAAGGAAGCACCAAGTGTGAGTGCTAAGTTTGTTACCCATGGTTCTCAGGAGGGTGAGCCAGGACAGCCTCAGGGTCCAAAGACCCTGCTCCTGGTTGTCCCCAGCACTTCGTGGGTACACCCCTAATAGTACTTGAGCCTCTGAGTCACTCAAAGTTCCTCATGCTCCCAGCAGGCCCTAGCCCCTCCTTCTTCTGGCCAGGACCCTTATCAGCAGTTTGAAGAAACAGGACCCAGTAGCTCCAACAGGCCAGCATGCCTACAGGACAGGCTGACCATCCTCGAGGCCTGCCCTGGAGGACGATTCCAGCATACTGTTCGCACACAGGGTTCGTCAGCCTCCTTTCCCAGAGTGGTGAAGGAACAGAGCCTGAGCACCATCACACATGCCACTCGGACTGCAGCATCCAAGTCACCACCCACACGTGGCTTCTCGGGCAGGCTTGGCTGCCCATTTCCTGCCTCTCAGTGGCCCCAACAGTCACCCCTTCCTTACTTCTCCAGTTGGCTATAGTCCTTCAAAAACTTCAGGACCCAGTCCCGGCCACTTGCCCCAGGAGGCCATCTGTGGTCTCCGCAGCTAGAGCATCCTGGCGTGTCCTATGCCACCCTCGAGTCACCGAGGGTATCCCCTCATCTGAGCTTGTGCTCAGACGCCAGGGTAGCCAAGGACCACAGCCCTGGAGCCAGGCTGCCTGGTACACAGCCCCTCCACCCTGTGAGGAGAACTGCTACCAAAGTTCCACAGCAATGAGGTAGGTGTGAGCTGCAGGAAGGACAAGGGACAATGTCAACGAATCCAATGGAACCAGGCTCTGGCCTGTGCAAAAACAGGCCCCAGCAGCTCCAACCACGGGGCGCCTCCTCACACCATCAGCATGGTCTTCATCCCCCCCAGCCTAAAACCCTCCCTACTCTGTCTCTGGACCCCATGACCCCACTTGGCCTCCCAGCTTTAGCCTTCATTTCTCCTGAGGGCCTGACTCCAGGTCACAGCTGCAGACAACCCAGACAAGGACTAATGGGAAGGCTGGAGGCAGGCCATTCCCACCCCTGCAGTGTCTCCCCAGAGGGGTCCTGATGGAAGCTACCCTCAGTGTTCCCAGCCACCACGCCCAGCAGGCTCAGAGAGGCTCTGGAGAGCCATGCCCGGCAAGGAGGAGGCCCCGGTGACGTGTCCCCTGCCATGGCTCCAGCTCCGGACAAGGCACTGGCAAATACCCGCCATCTGATAAATACAGCACCAAATGCTCTGAGGAAGCACTCACCAAACACTTCCAAGTGAATGGAAAGAAAAGGCCGCAGGGGACCGCAACTGTCAAACGAAGCTCTCCTGGTTCCCAGGGCACCTCCCACACCTGTGCACTCAGCACAGCAAAGGCAGACAAAACCTGGACCTCTGCACGGTCCAGGGAGGCGCAGAGCTCCTGCCCCTATGCCTTCCTCCAGCAACACCAAGTCTTCTTCCTGCGGCTGAGTACTCAGGTGAGACTCCACCAGTCCTGAGCCTGTCACCCTGGATGCTGCCTATTTCCCAGCTGGTCAGTTCCATCCCTCCAGCTCTGGTCCGTGCCACCTGTGCACACAGCACACACTGTCCAAGTGTAGCAGCAAGGGTGGTGTAGATGTCACAGCAAACAGGAAGCTGCAAGAGCTTTGAAGAACTCTAACAGTGATGGAGAAAATAAAGAAGATATATGATGCCGGGCTCGGTGGCTCAGCCTGTAATCTCGCGCTTTGGGAGGCTGAGGTGAGTGGATTGCCTGAGCCCGCAGGTTCGAGACCCGCCTGGGCAACTTGGTGAGACCTCATCTCTACAATAAATCAAAAAAATTAGCCGGGCGTGGTAGCGCACACCTATAGTTCCAGCTACTTGGAAGGCTGAGGCGGAAGGATCGCTGGAGCCCAGCAGGTCAAGGCTGCGGTGGCCGGGAGCGACCACTGCGCTCCAGTCTGAGCGACAGAGTGAGACTCCAATTCAAAAAAAGAAAAAAAGAAAAGAAAGAAAATATATGTCCCCGCAAGCCTACTTGCTACTTGGACAGATGTTTTTCCCAAGAGAACAAGTACTTCTGAATGTCCAACCCAAGTCACCTCAAGTGACACACAGAAATTGGCATGCTTTGCACTCAGGCATGGCAGACACTTGCTGAACTAGAAGCGAGTGTCCGCAATGCACCCCAATGAAACCCTGTGCCAAGCCAACTGAAGGGAGCCTTTGGGCAAACGAGGATAGGTGAGTCCAACCTACCCAGCTCTTCAGAAGGAGGCTACATGATGGTTTTAAAGCAATAGCCAGTCAGTCCAGTCCTCAGCTCACCCACGCACCCAGAGTGCCAGCAGCTGGGGAAGGTGCTCCCCACCCAACTCTCCAGTCTAACATTTCACGGACCCAGGAGGCATCAACTGACAGTCACCCGAAAAACAGGCAAGTGGGGGGTGCTCAGGGCTGGTGTGGGGCAGCTGCCCACCAGGCTTGTTCGCAGGACTTCATCCTCCCTCATCTGTTCTGTGGACCCAGGCAGGACCCCAGGACTAAGTAGCATGTGGCTAATGAAGCCATCGGCCCAAATGGACCGGTCCAGCTCCTTCCAGGAAGGTCTCCTTCCAGATGGGCTTCAGAGTCCCCAGGTACACGGCCCCCTCTCATCCAAGGACAGCCAGGCCCCAGCATGGAAGGCCACACACCCAAAGACCACCCCGAAAGCCAACTCCCACGGGAACCAAGAGACAACCACCAGGGGCTGTCTAATGCAAGACCAAGGGTCAAACACACAACAATAGGCCAGGCCAGCGAACGTGGCCCATCAGAGCCTGGCGGCCTGCTGCTTCAAGACCAAATGAGTGTTTACTCTTTTTCTACCAATACTAAAATGGCTAGACACTACCCCACCCCGCTCCCAGCAGTCCTACAGCAGACAACTGTGGCCAGCGAGCCCAAGCCAGGATGCCCACATGCCCACTTGCATGTAGCAGGTCTGAACCGCCTGGCTCATGACCAGGCACCCTCAGTAAAACATCAAGGAACACAGCTGCCAGTTCATGGAAGTTCTCAGTCCCAGGGCATTTCCTCCCCTGCACAGGTGTGGTGCCAGGAGAGGTGTACAGTGGAGTAACAACAGTACTGCAGCTAGCACTGGTGATGTGTCAGCAGACCTACACCCACCTGACACCCAGGAGACAGCCATGATGGAAAAGCCAGGGCCTACGGGCCAGTGGCTCCAAACAGCCCCACTCCCCAAGAGTCTGGGAGAAGTGAGTTGACCTGCAGGACCACTCTGACCCTAAACGGGGGCAGCATGCTCTCCTATGTTCTCTCTGGGCTCCCCTGTAAACACTAATAAGTCAAGGCCAAACTCGCACCCTAGTGCCTTGCTAATAACTTGAGGCTGAACTTACACTCCAGTGCCTTATTAGTAACTCAAAGCCAACTCCAGACTTTAATGTGTTGTGACTCGGTCATCACTTCAATCCTAAAACAGAGACATTCCCTCTCCATCGTTCGGACTAAGCATGGAGGGCAGAGCAGGCAGGACCCAAAGGTGGGCTGGGCAGCCCCACTAGGTCCAGAGCCTCCCAGAAGCCCCAACCTCCCGCCAGCTCCAGAGCTCCGGGACACACACCTGTCTTGCTCCAGTGACCACACAGCCGGCCCAGGAGAAGTGATGCCCTTGTCCGCACAGGCATGTGTACCTTTGCTCACTTTGTGCCAGTCCCGATAGCCCCAAATGTCCACCTCCTGGTGAGTGGGCAAACAAGCTGAGTCTACCCAGACCCAGGAATACTACTGACCAAAAAACAGGGCAAACTGCTGATACACACAAAAACACAGATGAACCTGGAACGGGTATTGTGTTAAGAGAAAGAAGCCAGACACACAAAACCACATATGCCAGGATACTGTGACATGGAGTCCTTGGTAAGGGCAAAACTCTAGACAGAAAGCAAAGGTGGGCCAGGCCAGAGGGAAGAGTGGTGACAGCTGCACAACCGTAAACAGTCTCCAAACTCACTGAGCCGTATACTCACACGGGGTGCACTGTATGATATGCAAATTCCACCTCAATGAAACTGTTACAGAGAAAAGAAAAAACAAACTAGAGCCCAGGAACACACAGACCTTCCACTTATCCCCAGGGCACTGTGAGATGCAGGCAGAACCAACTCCAGTGTTCACCATGCAGGCAGTACAAGGCCTGGCCTTGCCTTCCTGGCTGCTGACTACAATTCCCCTCCCCCAGCTCCCACCAACATTCTGACAGTGGCATTCAGGGATCACCAGGTTCCACAGCTCTCTGGACTCTCAGCCCTGCATCTAACCCACGCCAGTAAAGCCCCAAATAGAGCCACTGTGGTCCCCATCCCAGACTCTGAATGTGAGGGGCGACCCCCCCCAAAAAACCTGAATTATCTTTTGGAGGGCAGGCCCTTTGTAGTACAGGCTTCCTCTGCTAGGAAGTGTCCTAGGAACCCATCAGCTAGCTATCATTGTGAGAGGCTGCATTAGGCTTCAGTGGATTTTTTCGGAGATTGTCTCAACATATTGGCCCATTTCATGATGGGTGATTTAGGAGCTCACCTGTTCACACCTCGCTGAGTGTTCGATGGTTTTTGACCAAAAATGACATGACCCCTGTGCCCCATTCTCCCTACTCACCTGATCTCACACCCCAAGTGACTTTTGTTTCTCCAGATGAAAAAAGTCCTCAAAGGGAAACGTCTTGCCAATGTGAAAGAGGTGAAACAAAAAACAGCAGAAGCACCAAACCACATCAAAATTGACAAGTTCAAACGTTGTTTAGAGAAGGGAAAAAGCATCTCGATAGGTGTATTGCATCCAACAGAGAGTACTTTGAAAGCAACTGAATTTTAAACATGTAAGAATAAACACACACTTTTTTATTAATAAATTCTGGTTTGTTTTGTGTCCCCACTCCTGTGCTCTCATCACCTAAGGCCAGGCAGAGGCAGGAACCAAGACAAAAGAAGCAGAAAAGTCCCGAGAGATGCTCCCAAAACAGAACCGTCATCAGAAACAGGAGCATTTACCACCCCCAATTGTGTGGAGCTCAGCTACAAATGCAGCCCAGCCTTCCACAGAGCCCAAGAGGAGCAAAGGGATTCCCCCAAACAGGCTCAGGTAATCCCCAAATCTTCCAACTCCAATTTATTTAAGAAATGACATGGTTTCCATTTTTGGGTTAGAGTTCTCTTTGCCTGCAGAAAGCCAATGGACTTCATGTTGGGCTCCCATTTCATATGAAACTGTGTGAGTAATGGCTTTATTCTCCCTCATCACTAAAGATCAGAAGGCCCGACAGCCTTCTCGTCAACATCTTGGTCAGGACATTTTTGTAATTATCTCAAACTTTCCAGGGAGCACCAGATAAAGTTGGGAGGGGACCAGCCCAACACTGCCTTCCTGAAGAGTTCAGTGTCTGGACACCTTTAGATTTTAATACACCCTAAAATATCATCTGCTCCCCCAAAAGGAGAGCCTGGAGAGGGAGCCGACACTTCAGAGTTCTTTCCTTGCACCCCCCGTAAGAAGGGCCGGGCTCTCCCCCATCAGCAGAAGGGGAGGTCCCAGGCCAAGCAGGACGAGCGTTGCCAAGGGGCCCTGGCCTACCCACACAGCAGCACCCTCCAGGGCCTCTGAGTTCAGCACCTCGTTCCCACTGGTCTCTGGAGATCCCCAAGTGTAAATTACTGGAAGGGAGCAACAGAAGGTAGAATGCAAAAGTCACTGTCACAGGTTGGCCTTGGGAACAGGCCCGCCCCTCTCTCTGCCACCTCTCTCCCCCCAGGTCCCACGATCAGTGTATTTGAGTGTCCTCACATCAGAAGGGCCTGCCCAGTAAGCCACGGGAAACATGACGGGTACACACAGTTGCACGGAGGGGCATGTGGACAGCAGGGCCAAGAACCGCCCACCCGCTGCCTTCCTGACCACCTCACCTGAGGGTGTTCACCCCCCTCACCGACCTAAACCCCGTTCCTAAACAGAGGCCACCTACCTCAAGTCTGTCCCTCATGGAGGCTTGCTGCTCGGGGAAGCCTGCTCCCTCCCGACCTTGCCACAGTCACCTCCTGCTTCTTTCAGTTCCCTTTCCTGATTCCTCAAAGCCTTCCAACCAACTCATCCCCATCCCTGCACGGAGCTGCCTCTTTTTTTTTTTTTTTCAAGTAGGCGTCTCACTCCGTCGCCCAGGCTGGAGTGCAGTGGTACACTCATGGCCACTGCAGCCTCGACCTCCTGAGCTCAGGCGGTCCTTCCACTTCAGACTTCCAAGTAGCTGGAACTACAAGCATACATGAAATGCCCACCTAATTTTTTGATTTATTATAGAAACAAGGTCTTGCCATGTTGCCCAGGCTGGTCTCAAGCCCGTAGGCTCAAGTAACCCTCTCACTTCAGTCTCCCAAAGTGCTGGAATTACAGGCGTGAGCCACCACACCCCACTACAGAGGGGCCTCTTTTTTTTTCTTTTGTCTTTGTTATTATTTCTTATTAGACCAAATTTCTTCACTATGCTGGCTAAGTGTGAACACTGGAGAGGAGGCTGTGCCAACCCCTGGCCTACTCTGCTGATAACCTACTATTGGGCTCATGAGAAAGGTTCTTTACTATGAAAAGACATGGAAGGCCGGGCGCAGTGGCTCAAGTCTATCATCCCAGCACTTTGGGAGACCACGGTGAGAGGACTGCCTGAGCCCAAGGGTTCAAGAACAGCCTGGGCAACTTGGCGAGACCTCATCTCTACAATAAATAAAAAATAATAACAATTAGCAGGGTGTGGTAGCATGCGCGTGTAGTTCCAGCTACTTGGAAGCCTGAGGCGGAAGGATCACCTGAATCTAGCAGATTGACGCTGGGGTGGCCGTGAGAGTGCCACTGCACTCCAGCCTGCACGACAGAATGAGACTCCAACTCAAAAAAAAAAAAAAAAAAAAAGACATGGAAAGCTCCAACTCTGCACTTCGAAAAGGGCGCTTTGCTGGGAGGCAAGCCTGGGTCTGGATTTCTGTAACTTCTGAACCAGACTCAACAAGTTCATGGAAACACCTCCAGCACAGGCCCCTCTTCCCTTGTTCCACCTGCTGCTAGATGAGGACACAGGGTCCCAAACCTCCTTAGTGACACCTTGCCAGAACAGGACTTCTGAAGCAGCCTGGGCTGGGAGGCGGTGACAGGAATACTCCTAGGCGTATATATTCTCACAGGACTGTCCAACGGGTCTACTTTCGGGGCTTACTTCAAAACAAGGGAAATATTTAATATTTCAAATCAAAGAAGGCCCACTCCCCCACCCCAGTAATCTCAACTCTCTCCTCAGCAACTCTAGAGAGTGATAAAAACAGGAAATACACAGAGGATGAAACTTTGTGAGCAGAAAGAACACCAGTATTCTCAAAGGCCAAATCAGTAACAATTAAAACAGCACTGCTGAGGTTCCAGAACACGGAGCAGGAGAGAGAGGGAGACACATATAGCTTGGAAACAGACTGCCAAGTTGATTTCAAAATTCCAAACAACATCAAGGGCAGACCTGAAATGACGTCTGTCGAAGGCCGGAGGTGTTCAGGTTTAGCCACGGTTTCCTGAGGCGGGGGAAGCAACACCTGCGCGCTGTTACCGGTGCTGGAACCACAGTCTTATTTAATCCCACCACTCTGGGAGATGGGTGATCCCTGCATTTTGCAAACTCAGGCAAGCAAACCAGAATTCTCACAGAGAAAGTTTATTTACAAAAAATAGAATGCTGAGACACCTACAGCCACGCCCATGCCTTGGGACTAGGGGTAGGGAGGGCACAAGGAGGCCTGCAGAAGAGGCTGGACACAGGCAGCCCAGGACAGCAGTGGCTGCTTCCAAAGCGAGGACGTTCCCACCTTCTTTGAGAGAGGGGGCGCTCTGTGCACAGGGCTGGAGCAGGGCATAGCCCCTGCGGCACTCAGGCATCCTGCCATGCCCTTCTCCCTATGACTCTGAGCATCCGTGCAGAGAAGGCACTTACAGCCCTGTGTCTCGATGAGGTCCCAGGAAGTGAGTGTGACCAGAGAAGGGCAGCCAGTCTGAACCCAGGGGCACACCGACGCTGAGGTGCAGTGAGGAGAACCAAACACAGGGTGCCCAGGAAGCCAAGGAAAAAGTGTTTCAGAAAAGACAGTCAATGAGTGCTGGAAGGACGTGGAAGAGGAGAAGCGCTCGGACTTTGCTGGCAAGTGCTGTGGAGACTGTCTGGCAGGTGCTCAGAGGGGTTAAACACAGAGTTACCACATGACCCAGCAATGCCACGACTGGTACGTACCCAACAGAACTGAGAATACACATCCACACAAGGACTTTTACACAGATGTTCACAGCAATCATATTCGCCGTCACCATACAGTGGGACCAGCCCAAATTTTAAGCCACCGGTGGACGGATAAACAAAATGTGGCACATCCACACAATGGAGTATCATTCACCATAAAAAGGAATGAAGCACTGGCACAAGCTATAATGTGGATAAACGTGAAGGCATGATGCTGAGTGAAAGAAGCCAGATGTAAAAGATACATACTGTCTGATTCCATTTATATGAAATGTCCAGAACAGGCAAATCCACGAGGTGGAAAGTGGACTGGTGGGTGCCGAGGTGGGTGTCAGAGGAGATGGGGAGTGAGTGCTCATGCAGACAGTTTCTTTCTCAAGTGATAAAAATGGTGCAAAATTAACTGTAGTAACAGTAGCACATCCAGTGAATATACCAAAAACCAGGGAGTTGTACAGCTTACACTAAAGAGTATGTTGTGTCAATTCTACCTCAATAAAGCCGTTACCAAACAAGAAGAGGGATCCACAGAGCGAGTACAAAGGATGGACCAGGCACTGCCAGCATGGGAGCCTGGCTGCAGAACAGTGCTGGCGCAGAGGCCTGGGGACTGGGGGCATGCAGAGAGGAGACCACCCCCACACAAAGGGCTGCTAAGGAGGAGAATTCCACCTGGCAGTGACTGGAAGGAACGTGGGGCTCTGAGTTTTCAAGGTGGGAGAAACTGTAGCACCATGGATGTCGCCAAGAACCTTCTGGCAAAGATGGCAATGCTGATGCTGCAGGAAAGGGATGCCTGCCCCAGGCACCCACCCCGGCATCACCGCCCACCACCCACCCCGTGCCCCACAGAGGGCTGCCCTCTCACTCTCCCAGGGCTCAGGAACACCTGCTGACATCCCTTCCCACTTGCACAACAATGGCAAGCCCAGGTCTGGGCGGAGGGAAAGGGCTGCTTGGTTGCAAAAAAGGAAACGGCTCAGAACTGACACTTGGCTGTGAATAAGCAGCAAGGAGGCAGGGCGACAGGCAGACACCCGAGAAAGCCAGCTGTGCTCTGGACCCTCCAGCTAGTCTGTCCCCTTCCCAAGAAACAGCCTGACCACGTAGGGGTGGGACTGAGCTCTGAAAGCACAGCCAGCAAGAATTCACCATCTTAGTCCACCTTTTTTTTTTTTCTTTTTTTTTTTTTGAGTTGGAGTCTCACTCTGTTGCCCAGACTGGAGTGAGTGCAGTGGCCACTCCCAGCCACCGCAGCCTCGACCTGCTGGGCTCCAGCGATCCTTCCGTCTCAGTCTTCCAAGTAGCTGGAACTACGGGTGCGCACTACCACGCCTGGTTAATTTTTGATTTGTTGTAGAGATGAGGTCTCGTCAAGTTGCCCAGGTGGGTCTCAAACCCGCGGGCTCAGGCAATCCACTCACCTCAGCCTCCCAAAGGCACAGGATTACAGGCTGAGCCACCTAATAAAAGTGTAAGGAACTAAAAGCCAGAAGCCTCGCTTGTCAAAAACCAGTCATAGAAATTAGACAACGTGGCCAGGCTCGGTGGCTCAGCCTGTAATCCCAGCACTTTGGGAGGCCGAGGTGAGTGGATTGCCTGAGCCCGCGGATTCAAGACCCGCCAGGGCAACTTGGTGAGACTTCATCTCCACAGTAAATAAAAAGTTAGCCGGGTGTGGTAGCGCACGCCTGTAGCTCCAGCTACTTGGTAGGCTGAGGCGGAAGGTTCACCGGAGCCCAGCAGGTCGAGGCTGCGGTGGCCGGGAGCAGCCACTGCACTCCAGTCTGGGCGACAGAGTGAGACTCCAACTCAAAAAAAAAAAGAAATTAGACAACGCAATTAGGTATGGACCCCTGGCCATCCCTCTCCAGGCAAATGGGTAGTGACAGCAGGAGTCCAACTTGGGAATTAAGAACAGCCACCCGGCTCACTGAGGGCAATCAGGCAGTAGCTATAATCAGCCTGGAAGTAGCTATAACCAGCCACTTCGAGGCCCTAGACGTCCAGCCCAGATGTTCATGAAAGCTCAGAAGGGAGGACAGAAGGTGGGCCGAGGAGACCTTTTCAGAGGTTGACAGGTCAAAACTATTTTCACAAGACAACGAAATGCTATATTTTTCCATTCACATCCTCTCCCCAGCAAACAGCGGAGCACCCCAGAGGGTATATGATATGGGCTGACGTCACCCCTCGGCCCGCTAGCACAGCAAGTGCCATGGATTCTCTGTGCAGCTTCAACTTCCAATATATTAAATATTGGTAGTTATGACCTACACAAACAAGAGCTCTTTGGGGTCCTCCATAATTTCTACAAACGGAAGGGATCAAAGTTTGAGAACCCAGTGGAGACAGCTAAGGAGATTGTGGCAAGGCTGCTCCGGGGGGCACGACACCACCAAGAGAAGTGATGAAAAACACAGGCTGCCAAATGAGACGTGTGGATCCCCAGATGTCACAGACAAACCACAGTCGAAGTTCACATACACAGCATTTCAAGAGGGGTTACCTCTGGAGAAGGAGGAGGAGGGGACTTATGAGGGGAGACTTTCAAAACTACAGGAACAAAAGCATACCACCTATCACTTGTGCATAAAAGGAAAACAGGGTCGGTCACAGGCTAGCACATCTGTTTCCAATTCAGACACCTTGATATTTGGAACTGTGAACCACTAAGAAACGGCTACGGCACTGGTCCTATATTGGAACTTGGCTTCTGAGATAATTTGAAACTGGGCAGGAAAGAATTCCTTCGCATGTGAAGAGTATGTTCATCAGCACAGGTACAAGTCATGCAAAGGCAAATAGTCACAAAGCAGACCTGCTGAAATCTAGTATACACCAAGAAATTAAAGTTTCCTTCTCTCAAGAATTCGCCTTCACTGGTCAGGCTTCTGTCCCACAAGCACCATATTCCAAACTTCAACCTAGGAAGGAGGCCCCGGAATGCAATTAACTGGCTTCCAACTGGCCCCACTCTACCTGTCCACTGAAGGGGGACAGCTCCTGCCCCTGGGGACTGAGATCCATGCATCTTGAAACCCATCAGTTTCCACTCAGCCCTTAAAACACAACACATCTTGCAGGATTAACCTATGCACCGTTCACCAAAACAAATGTTCCTGCTAGATGTAAATATAATAACAAAATTCCCTACAGCCCTTAAGAAAAATGAAAATTCAGACAGAACATGTTGCTAAACAAAAGTGAATTAAGTTATCCATTTTAGTATCAACAAAGAGAAATATGTGTATACAGTTGAAACACCAAAAAATGCTAGAATCTCAGAATCAAAGATCACTGGAAAGAATGTTTGCACAGCAAAATTCTTTCTCCTTTGAGACTAAAATGTCCCACCATGCTTAATTTTCCTGACATTTCTGAGGTTTTGAAGCCACAGCGAAGGGATCTGAATCATCTGAACCAAACCATGTTATAGTGACATGTTACTGAAAAGCCTAGAATAGAATGCTAAATATACAGACACACACACACCCATGCCAGGCACTTTTGTAGAAAATGATCAAATGTGAAACTAGATAAAGTTGTCCATAAGAATGTCTGAGGAAAAGATGTTCATCTCCAGCAGGTAATTATACAAGTTAAAATAAGAAAAACACAAAAATAGCGCCTACCTTTTATTAATAAAATCCCAACCTAGCCTGTGTTTGAACTTAGCTTAATGAAACATTTCACTCATGCTTGCTGCCAGCAAGGAGCTTTCTCCTGAAATCTAAATCTTTTATGTGTGTATCAGTGGCACACATACATCATAAAACTGGCACTGCACCCCACTGTCACCTAGGGAAGGGAGGGGAGAGAAAGTCCGTGCTCCACAGGCTCCATCTGGGCCACTTGGAGCTGCATTTTGCTTTATTTGGGTTGGCAGCACAAGTACCAACAGCGGGGTGGCACCGTGACTGAGAAACCAAACTAGGTCAGCTTGGGCCTGCCTCTGGGGAGCTCCCGGTGCGCCCTGGGCCTCAGCTCCCTGGTCTCTCCAGAGTCAGTGGCCGCCCCAGGTTCCTGCAGAGGGGAGGACTAGGGATTGGGTGGGAAGAATTCTAGGAGGTAACAGCAGTTAGCATCCCCTTTCTGGCCTTGAAGAGCGTCTTAGCATCTTTTTCTTTAATAAACAAGAAATATAAAGTCCTCCAGGGCTTTCAACAGACTCCTTTTCACCTAAGAACTAAAGAGATACTAAGTTACAGGGTAAAATGAGGGCATCCTATACCTCAGCCCTGCTTGATCTGCAACAGACAGCAAGGCAAGCACCCAGGAATATGAGGGGAATAAAGGGGCCAGGGACAAGGGAGGGTCAGAGATCAGAGGGCAGGAGCCAGGGGTTGGGGTTGGGTTTGGGACTGGGACTCAAGGGCCAGGCTGTAGGGATCAGTTTTAGGATTCAGGAGCAGGAGTTTGGGAGAGGAGGGCTTGGGGATGGGAGCAGGGACCAGAATTAGGCGGCAGGGTTCAGAATCAAGGTTGGGGCCAGGAATCCAGGAGAATAGCTGGGGTCTGAAGTTGAGATCTGGGGCTCCAGGTCAAGTCGATTGGGTTTGGGAGCGAGAGTCCAAAGTTTGAAGACTGGGATTCTGGGGTTAGAATTCAGGGTTTGGGGGCCAGGTTTCAGAGTCAGGAGGTCAGGGCTTAAGGTGTGTGGTTATATCTCAGGGTTTGACTGCCAGGGTTGGGGACCAGTGACAGAGGTTTCAGGTTAGGGTCAGGAAACAGGGTTCTGGAGTCAGAATTTGTGTTTCTAGTGACCATGGTTCTGGGGTTCAGGACCAGGGTTGGGAATGGGGATTCTGGATTCAGATCAGGGCTGAGGTATCACGATCAGGATTCTGGAATCAGGGCTGGGGATGGGTTTGGGTTTGGGTTCGGGCTTGGTACCCACAGGTCAGGTTTCAGGGGTCTGAGTCCCAGGGACGGAGAACCGGGGGTTAGGACTAGGGTCCCAGGACTGGAGTTTCGAGGTCAGGATTTCGGGACACGGATTAAAAGCCAGATTTGTGGGGTCAGGGTCTGGCTGGCAGAGTGTGGAGGCTACAGCTCAGGGGCTCAGGGGCCAGACTTTCTGGTCCTGGAATTGGAGGCCAAGGCAGGAATCTGGGGTTCTGGACACAGCGATCAGGGTCTGGGGAATCCGGGTCTAGAGGTTCCAGGTCCAGGATCCAGAGCCTGGAGTTCAGGGCCCCGGGCTCGGGGTCCAGGGCCCGCAACCGGGGCTTTGGGGTCCGGGGATTCGCGGTCCCTGGCTCAGGGTTTCGGGGGTCCAGAGGCAGAGCCAGGGCCCCGGGACTCAGGCTCGGCGCCCCGGCGCGGGCCAAGGGTCCCGTTGCCGGCTCGAGGGTGCGGAGCCCGGGGGCCCAGCTCGGAGTCGGGGTCGCAGTCGGG
>NW_007248656.1:253948-257695 GCF_000164805.1 Carlito syrichta | reverse complement strand
AACTCTCCCCGCAGTGTGTGGGGTCGTGCACCTTCCCACGCAGCTTCTGACGCGTGACTTTACCTACGAGAAGTAGCCGCCGCGGCCAGGAAGAAACGGGAGGGAAGCACCCTTCTGGGGGAGCCCTCGCTGGCTCCTGTGGACAGCCACCTGCGGCCCCCAGGCAGCGCCTAGGGACAGCCCGGTGCATCTCCGCGCGGCCCGGCCCACGGCCTGGCGCCGGGCGGCAGAGCTCCTGGGCTGAGCGCGGGGGGTGGGAAGGGCGGCCGATTCGCCAGCGCACGGGCTGAGAGCGCTCGCGGGGGCGAGATGGGACAGTAACTGCAGAAGAGGATGTGGAAGGAGTCCCGCGATGCTTGGGAGGTAAGATCAGGTAGGCTCAATGGCGTGCGGGGGTGGGGGCTGGGCTGCGGGGAGCCAAGCCTTGCAGGTCCTGGCGGGAACCTTCCCTGCCAGAGGCCTTGGGAGGGGCCCGTGCACAGGCTGGACCCTGGATCCTGTAGACATACAATCGAAACCACATTTGTAATGTTACGTTTTCTGGTAGTGGCCACACTCTTTAAAAAAGGAATAAGTAACAGCCAAAATTAATTGCAAGAGTATGTTTTATTTAACCCAATAGATACAAATATTATTTGACACGTGTGTATGAATGAGCTTGTCTTCACACGAAGGCCCCGAAACCGTATCTGACACTTGCAGCACATCTCGGTTCACACAGGCCACTTCCAGTGCTCAGCAGCCACATGTGGCCTATGGCCACTGTGCTGTTTTGCGGGCACAAATTCAGGAGGGGAGGGTGTCCACAGAGCCCCGGCGATGGACCCTAATAAGGGCAACCTCCAGTTTCTGAGTCAATGGCCATAGCAATGCCTAGTAGAATCCAGAGGTGCTGGTGTTGTTCTACAGAAACAGGCACTATCTGGCAGGCCACGGTGGGAGAGATGGCAGTACAAGTTCTGTGGGTCATAGGACCTGCTGAGGAAGCATCCCTGCTTTGTGTTAATACCTCTGGGGTTTCCTATTTACCGTGACCGCTTAGCCTGACTCCAGCAAAATCCATATGATTGATAAACGAATGTCTGTTTCGTTCAGTAGGTGTCTGCTATGGACTGAAACGTATCTTCCCAAAATTCATGGGTTGAAGCCCCAACTGTATTTAGAGATGGGACCTATCAGGAGGTAATTGCAATTAAATGAGGTTAGAAGAGCAGTGCCCTGATCCAATAGGATTAGTATCCTTATAAAAAGAGACGCCAGAGAACTCAGTGCTCTCTCCCTGCCTACTACACACAAAAAGAGGCCACCTGAGCACACAGCAAGAAACTGCAGCTGAACCTGCTAAGAGCCCCTTACGGGAAGCCAAGACCTACTGGAACCTGCTCTTGGACTTCCAGCCACCAGAACTGTAAGAAATAACTGTCAGTTGTCTAAGCCACTCCATCCATGATATTTTGTTACAGCAGCCTAAGCTGACTGATACAGTCTCTTATATTTCTTTTTAACAAAATCACACACCAAGGATACCCTTAATAGAAAGCAAATGCAGAGGCATCACTAATGCCCAGAACCTACTTCCTAAGAAGGGGCAACCCCTCTTCAGCCCATCATTCTCACACCCCAGAACTCACACGCTTGTGTAGGGTAACAGCCTCACATCCCCATGCCTTTCTCACTCATTCTCCTCCTTTCTTCCCAACCTCCTGCAATGTCATGCCCTTGGCCTTTGCCCTTCTTCAAGGTAGCTACCTCCTCTTTCCCAGCTACCTCTCACCCAGCACAGGCTCAGCCCCTCACAGTCCTCCTATCTCCTGTGTTCTGTGCCCATTCCCGAAGTCTCCAGAACCCAAGTGGGTGACCCTGGGCTCCCACTTCAGCACCCACTGCCTTGGTCACAGCCTTGACCTTGTCACCAGTAACCACACCACGTCCAGATGCAAGAACCTCACCATCTCCACCATCTTCCATCCTTCAGTTTCACTTCTGTGGGACCTCACCGAAACCTCTAACAAGCTGCTGCTCCCTGTCCTTCATGAGCCAACACCCTCAACACACACGTGCACACATACACATGCACATACCCACACAAAACATGCACACACACACTTGCATGCATACACACCTGCACATGCGTGTATACACAAACATTACCCATGTGCAAACATGCAAATATCCATAACTCACTTCTGCTCCCTGCCTGACTCTGCTTTTCCCTGGCCCCCTGCATTCAACTGGCTGGCCCCCAGGAGTGATGACCTGAGCTACTTCCTTACTCTGAGCCTGCACCTAAATTAAAGAAGACTCAACTGGAGAGCACCCCACTCCCATGCCCCAGCACCTCTCAGATCTCAGGGTGTCCACACTGAGCACCAGGCCTCTTGGCTTCGTGCTTGTGTGTCATCACTCAAAGATGTCATTGTACCTTTCTCCTCCACCCCGAGCCATCAACCACCCACCCTGGAGGATGCCTTTGCCCTTCACTGAGGAAGGATTTCCAGTCTGGGATGTTCCTGCCGTCAACCTCAGCAACAGAGCTTTCTAAGAGAAAATGAGATGTGTTCAGGAATGGGTGTGGAACACGTGTGCCACAGTAAACCACACAGGTTTATATTGAGGAAGGTAAGGGAAGACACAGGTTTTTAGAGCAAAGATGGCGATTACGTCATTGTTTTGAATCAATTATCCTTGGCTACAAGGATCAGTTACAAAGTCGTGCCAGTTTGAGTTTGGACAGCCAGTGACTGGACAGATGTCCTCACAGAAGGGTTTTGTAAGGTTGTGGCAGCCTTTGTGCAAAGTCTTCTCTGATAGTTCTTATGAGGCATTCGTGCCTGAGAATCCTATCTTCATGGCCTGTCTTGCCCTGGGTGTCAGGGTTTTTAGGTTTTTTGTTTTTGTTTTTGTTTTTTTTGAGTTGGAGTCTCATTGTCACCCAGGCTGGAGGCTCACTACAGCCTCGAAATCCTGAGCTCAAGTGATCCTCCCACCTCAGTCTTCCAAGTAGCTGGGATGACTTTGCCCAGCTAATTTATTTTTTTTTTTTTTAGAGATGAGATCTTGCTATGTTGCCTAAAATGGTCTCAAACTCCTGAGCTCAAGCGATTCTCCCACCTTGGCCCCCCAAAGTGCTGGGATTACAGATGTGAGCCATGGTACCCAGCTCTTCTCTTGAATGCCGTCCCATGCCTTTGTGTTACCTTTGCCAAAGTAATAATTAAAAGTTTTGTGAAGCCCTGCTTAAGCGGCTTCAGGAGAAGACAGGGCTCGCCTAGTCTGAGGGACACAGAAGGAGGGCGAGGCAGCAGAGACAGCTGCTTTCCTTCTCCTGCTGTGGCATCAGTTTCTCAGCAGCTGCAACATTCCTGAACCCAATCGTCCACTTGGTACAATCAATGCTCTGAAGTCCTAGGAGGGAGTTAAGTCTTCTGTTAAGCACAACATGTTGTAAGCTTTTTAAAGAGAAGAGCACACTAGTCACTGAATATCATGTCATTATTTTGTGTAAAACTAATCTATTTGTTTATGGATTCAGATCTGTCAAGTTGCTGAGAGGTCTACAGCTAGGATTCCTCATGGATGTCCACAGCATGGGTAGAAGTCACCCTTCAGCATGTGTATTTATAGCACTTTTAGCTGAAAATTGTGTTTCAATTTTTTTTTTTTTTTTGAGTTGGAGTCTCACTCTGTCGCCCAGACTAGAGTGCAGTGGCTGCTCCCGGCCACCGCAGCCTCGACCTGCTGGGCTCC